>NC_133236.1:29419718-29719718 GCF_040436345.1 Pagrus major | reverse complement strand
TGTGTGTGTGTGTGTGTGTGTGTGTGTGTGTGTGTGTGTGTGATGACTTCCTTGGCTCCTCCCTGTTCTCATGTTCTTCTTCTGATTTTATGACTTTAAAGGTGCATACCGCCACCTATTGTCCCGGAGTATGTAGCCTGGAGATGATGAAAACTGAGCCTTTCAGGTTTCTTAGCAGATGTTTTACAGAAGTCCACTGCTCTTCTGTTGCCTCAGAAAAATACTGCGACAGTTTGCTGACAACAAAACTCAGCTGGGGTCTTGTACATGTAGTTGGACAGATCAGGCTGCCGGCTGCCTCTGGATTTTCTGACATCACTCATCTTTTCTGCATCATCAGTGTAGTTCAGTTTCTGTTCACAAGGTGTCGCTCTATGTTCACAGTTTTGCATGTTAAACCTTTCAAGTGCTTTTTCAACACATTTCTTTTGTGACATTGTTACACATCCATCACTCAGCTCAAAGTCGATGCCAAGAAAACGTCTCAGTTCTCCTCAGTCTTTCATTTTGAATCTTGCTGTGAGCGTCTCCTTCACAACTTTTAGTGCATCTCCATCACTGGCAGCAATGATTACATCATCAACCCATATTATTATGATCACCTTCTCATTCCCTGTTTCCCTTGTGTAAACACAATGATCAGCAGGGTTTTGTACTAAATGCTTTCCACTTAGATAATCATGTAGCGTCTTGTTCCAGTCTCTGCCGGACTGTTTCAGCCCATAAAGTGACTTCTCTAGCTATTGTAGTCCAGCCCACTTTGTGACTCTACCCTTCAGCCACACTGATAGACAACAGATTTACTGATGTCACAGACAACAATGCAATAAGTGGATTACTGATCAGTGATGTCAGTGAGCAGCTACCAGTGTTTACAGTGTGTGACAGTGACGACAAGAAGGAAAAGCAGGACATTAAACTGGAGCACAGACGAGTCAGGACAGAGGAGTCAATGAACGCTTTAAAACATCAATTACTAAACCAAAACTGGGAAATATTATATAAAGAAGAAAACCTTGACAAAGCGTATGAAATATTCTTAATTGTATTCAAATTGTTATCTGATAAAAAACTGTCCAATAAAACAAATCAATAAAAAACAGAAATATTCAGACAGCCATGGATCACTAAGGGATTACAAAATGTCTGCAGAAAGAAAAATACACTATATAGAGAATTCATAAAACAGAACCAACTTCATCAATGATTTACTAACTGACAGTCGATACGGATTCAGATCCAACAGATCAACATCTTCAGCAGTCACTGAACTTATTGAAGAAATCACAAGCTGCTTAGACCAAAAGAAATATTTATTGATCTGAAGAAAGCATCGGATACAATCAATCCTGACAGATGGATTAATAAAGTGGAGCGGTGTGGTATCAGAGGGGTTGTTCTGAACTGGCTGAGAAGCTCTCTAGACAACAGCAACAGTTTGTGAAGATGGTGAGGACGTGTGGTCATGTTGGGACATTGCTTGTGGAGTCCACCAGGGGTCAGTGTTGGGGCCACTTCTCTTCATACTCTACATTAATGACACATGTCAAACATCAACATTAGTTATTTGCAGATGACACAAACATGTTTTGTCCTGGAGAGGATTTGCAGCAGATTCTGAAGTTGATCACATCTGAAATGAGCAAATTAAAAAGCTGCTTTGACAGAAATCAATTATGTTGTATTATCATGTTTGAAAACTGTGAATGAAATAATCAAGTACAGGTGAAGATAGATGGTGTGAACATTGAAAGAGTGCATGTAAATACATTTCTGGGTGTGATAATAGAGCACAACATCTGCTGGAAACCTCACATAAAACATGTTCAATCTAAAGTGTCAGGAAGCGTCTCAGTCCTGTGTGAGACAAAGCTCGTACTGGATCACAAACCACTGCACATTCTCTACTGTTCACTGGTCTGACCATGTTTAAATGACTGTGTGGAGGTCTGAGGGGAAACACCTACAGAAGATCACTGCAACCACTGTTCACACTTCAACAAAGAGCCGTAAGAACAGTTCATGACGTCAGATATCATCATCACACTGACTGATTGTTTTTAAATTCACGTGTGATAAAGTTCATCCATCTGGTTGAATATCAAACTGCACAAATAATGTATGAAGCAAGAAACAAACTACTACCAGGTAATATTCAGACACTGTTTCTTGATAGAGAGGGGGGTTATATTTTGAGGGAGAAGTTGAATTTCAAGATGCGAGCTGTTCAGACGACTATAAAAAGTAAGTGCGTTTCAATCTGCGGTGTGAAACTGTGGAACGGTTCGAGCTCGGAGCTAAAGCAACGTCCAACAATGATCCAGTTCAAAACAAGGTACAAGGAGATGATTTTCAAAAGGTCCAGGGACGAGGGCTTTAAAATTCACCAGGTGTCTTCATGCATGTGATGTATGCATGTGTTTGTGTGCAGGAAATATTAATATGTTATGAAATATACATTTGTGGTCATAACTTTTATAATAAGATACAGAAACTTGGTCAATGTATATATATTGTGTATATTATATTATAAGCTATGTATATTTGTATGTGTGTGTGTGTGTACATAGATGTGTGAGCATGTAGGTGTGTATATGTACATGTGTTCAGTACATATGTATATATGCATTTATGGGTGTGTATGTAATATATTTGTATATAATATGTGATGATTGATTGTACATGTAGTATATTGAATTGTATATAGTTAGATGGGAGCGTACGAAGGTTCACAGGTTCAGGAATGGAAGTAAATTGATTGTGATTAATTAGTGAGTTGTGGAGAAGAGGGAGGATTAAATAAGTGTTTAGCATCAAGAAGACACTGTAGATGCTCTGATTGTACCTGATTACAACAAACGCTTATCAATCAATCAATCAATCAATCAACAGATTTCAAATAAAATAGAAAAAAACAAAAACTTGACTCTTTTCACTAAATAGTGTGAAATCAGCAATATTACAGCAGCAGAAAGGATCGCAAAGATAGAGAGCATCAATTAAAAACAGTGGTAATAAATAACTATGAGAAAGATTATACGTATAAATATGAGTAAAACAAGCAGCAGAAACAATATAAACAATATGAATAAGAAAGAAAAATATTGACACTACCGGGATAATAGATCAGATCAGTGTGTACAACCTGTGACAGTCGTATGTCAGAATACATGAAGAATTAAAGGACTTGTGTCTCAGCAGGATTTAGAAAAACTTCCATGCGTTTATCAGTCGGCTCTTGTTTTTCACAGGTCTATAATATATTTTAGCTGGACTTCTTTTAAGATCCATTTCAGGTGTATTTTTTTTCCCCCTGACTACGGGAGGTACTGCGCCGTTCGTCAGAAGACTCCGTCTGCGTGCATATCTAACGTAGAGCATAAATGAGCCTTTAGTCAGCGGGTTGTGTGTGTAGAAAGTAAAGCGTCATCTTATCAGCCTGTCATATTAGCAGGAATGTTCATTTTGGAGCGATGTTGAACTTTAAAGCCTTTGTCGGTCCACAGCAATGACATGCCGGTGTTATTGTCACAGTTATGTTGTCATAAACAGAACAAACCTGCTATTAGATCCCGAGTTTACCCCTGTTCAGGAGGTACTGGACCAGCTCTCCATCTAAAGGGTCAGGTCCCTAACCTACAAGGTGTTGCTTCAATATGGATTTAAATAGGGACTGCTTAAGCTGGTAGCGAGGAGACTCTCCCAGCTTCTCACTGCCTATGTCTGAACATCTACCCTGCGTCCTCTGGTGTAGCACCTGACATGAACAGCCCTCGAGTCAGATACAGTCACCAGCACGCACATTAACAGCAGCTCTCCTCTCAATGATCTGAGCACTTGGTCTGGTGCTAGGATGAGTTTTTGGGGCTTTTTGTAAACAAGGGTCAGTTAAATTTAGCTGACGAGAGTAACGTTTAAGAACCTTTAAGATATGTTGCACACTTATCACCTAACTTCTTACTTCCATCAAAGAGACATAAAATCAGTGTCCACAACTTCTTATTTAACTACAGCTGAAGGTTTATTACAAAGTTTATCAAAAGCAAAGCATACAGCTCAATCTTATCTCAATTACTATCAATCATTATCAAGAATACCTGTTGAAAAAGATCACAATTCTGTATATAATAAAGATTAATCTAAAAGAGCTGAGGCTGGTTGAAATACTTAGATGTAGTAGAGATTGAGAGGGTCAGGCCTTCCAGTAAGTCTTTCCCTTCCTGCTGAAAGTACAAATCTTCTTGGTGAATCAAGAACCCGTCCGAATTCCAAACTTCATGCCAGCAGAGTGAGCGAAAGAGACTCCAAAATCAAAATTATAATCCACAGTTGGTTGGAAAATGGTCAGTCCTCCTTGTGCTCTGTTGTCCTCGGATCCAACTGTGAATCTCCTGAAGTCCATTCTGCGATGAATGAATGGGTTAATCCAAGGAAGGAGAGCGGAGGAAGAACATGGTCTCCTCTGTTGCTGTGTTTTTTTAGACTCTCTCAGCTGGTCATCTATTGCTTCAGACGGAGACTCTGATTACTTCCCTATAAGGTCGTGCAGCCGCTTCCTTTGTTTTGCAAACTCATTGTGATGTGAACTTTAATCACACTTCAGCTTGTTTATTACTTTTGTCTGATTAATCTCTTCATTCTCATTTTTATAACTTCATTATAACTTCTTTGTAGTCATGACAACAATCATAACACATCTGATTATAAATACAATACACTAATAGCAGAGCTCTTATATTCTTAATCACTGTCAGGACTAGGTATAATGTCCTTCAACTTGCCGATGCTGTATGGCAGGTGTGTAGGGATCTTAACTCTGTTGACACTGCAGAGTCACTTTGTGTTCAGGGTATCTGAGTGAATCAAAAACAGAAAAACGGAATCCAGACTCTGGTCCAGGTCCAGGTTCCAGGTGGAGGAGGTGTCTGAGTGTGGAGCAGAAGGAGTGGAGGAGTGTCAGTGTGTCTGCAGAGACGGTGAAGAAGGACAGAACAGCAGCAGAGCAGTCCAGATACACTGATGATACTGTCACATCCAGAGGAACACAGGGATGATGCTGGACTGGACAGTGGAGCTGATCTCAGAGCAGTTCACACTGCAGCACTGACATCATCTCCACGTGTTGTGATTGGTCCGTCAGTCACTGCTGGATGAAGCTCTCCTCTCCGCCCAGTCAGAGCCTCTCCACCCACCAGCTGATGGTGCTGCTTCAACCTCTCTGGACCTCCACCTTTCTCATCACTCACTCTGACAGAGATCACGACCTCCACCTGATGAGAGAAGCAGAGAGACAGCAGAAGTGATACATGAGTGTCTACAGAGACTCCCTCCATCAGCTGTCAGTCAGTGATATAAAGACCAGCAGGACTTCAGTCCTGTTCAGACCACAAGTGGAGCGGCTGTGTAGCGTAGCCAGCTTCCTTCCAGCTCATGTTAACGTGTTGGAGTGAAGCTCACAGGTTTACTCTGCAGGTTTCACTCAAGCACACAGTGAAATAAACTGCTCAGAGTCCCTGAACGCATCATCACTGCAGAAACACTTTAATGATGATTGACTGCTGTTAAAAACCAGAGTCTCAGTCACACCTGAACATTTCATCTGCTTTAAATATTACAAACATGTAAATATGGAGACTGTTCTAAAAATATCTGGATAAAACTAAAGACAGACGGACAGATAAATATTTGATGTTAAAGCTCCTACATGTTCACACAAAGACTGAACAGTCAGCATCAGCTGTGGTTACTGGACTTCAGCAGAGGTTCTGGTCTGTGAGGAGATCACATGGTTACTAAATGTAACAATGGTTCTCTGAAATAAGAGTCAGTGATTTGCAGGCTTCAGTCAGAGCGATCTGTACGGTGGCCCTGAAGGTCAAAACACAACCACACTTCAGATTATGGAAAAGGTGGGAAAGCGTTCTTGTTTGTTATTGGACAGAACCAGAGTCTCTGGTGACAGTTTGATGTTTTGTGGAATGTTGTTGTGTTTTGACCTCCAGGGCCACCGTAGACCTGAGAGCTGTGACAAAGATGGACTGATCAGTTGTTCAGTGTTGAAATGAGAGAACAGAGATTTGATGCTACAACAGTTTGATGGATGAGGACACTGTCTCTACACATCCTGTGATGCTGTCAGCTGTGATCCAGCTTTACTTCCTGTACACATGAACACAACAACAACAGTCGTCTTCACTTCAACTCAAACACACGATCACAACAAGCTTCTGGCTCCTCTGATTGGCTGACTGTTCCCCCTCTATCTCTTTCTGTCCAATCCTGAAGCCTGTCACCGTTCTCCTCTCAGCTTCACTGAGGAAAGCAGGAAATACTGGATCTTTACTCTGATACTGACTGTGTTTATTACAATACTGCTGAAACCAGCATGGACTGACTCCAACTCTCTACTGACCTCAGAGTCTCCAGTCGACAGTTTGGACTCTCCACAAGTTCAGACAGCAGCTTCACTCCTGAATCCTGCAGTTTGTTTCCACTCAGCTCCAGTTCTCTCAGATGGGAGGGGTTGGACTTCAGAGCTGAGGCCAGAGAAGCACAGCTGATCTCTGACAAACTGCAGAGACTCAATCTGAATAAAGAATAAATGATGAAACTTCACAATTTAAATATTCAGTCAGTATAAACGTCACAAAGCTTCATTAAAATGTAGTAAAAAGACGATTCTGAATATATTTGTTATTGTCCGATAGTTAAAATAGAGATTATTGAACTTTTCATTGTAGTATGTATTTTTCTCATCACTTTAAAATACATTTTAAAAAACATGATTTGTAATCTGAGATGAAAATCAATAGTTGAGGATGTTCAGAGTGAATTATTCATGTTGTTATATGAAGGTTTTAAATGTGCAGCTCAACACTGCTCTGCCACAGTCAATGGACTAAACCACAGAAGAAGAAAACAGACTTCAGCATTAAGATACTCAGTGTGGATCAGTATAATATCAGCTGATGTCTGCAGTTTAGTGTCAACACAACTTTCACATCATATTAATCTGAGCACAGAAGTAAAAAATGGTGTCTGACCTCAGAGTCTCCAGTCGACAGTTTGGACTCTCCAGTCCAGCAGAGAGAAGCTTCACTCCTGAATCCTGCAGCTCGTTGTCACTCAGCTCCAGCTGTCTCAGATGGGAGGGGTTGGACTTCAGAGCTGAGGCCAGAGAAGCACAGCTGATCTCTGACAACCAGCAGCCCCACAATCTGAATAAAGAATAAATGATGTCAGTTTAAAAGACTTTAATGTTCCTGCTTGAAATCATTCAGTGTTTAATAATCTGTTCAGAGCTGAAGAAGGTTCAGGATGTAGACGTTTAGAAAATGAAGCTCCAAACACCTGAACCCAACAGGATGCAGGTTCAACACTGTCAAACACACAAAGTGAAACAGAGCTCTCATTAATATTAATGACAACGTGCTGCTGCTTCAATAAAGACGTAGTGATGTCACCTCTTAAACTCTGCAGCTCCACCAGAGGCTCCATCTGTACAAACTCATGTTGTGCAGCCAAATAAAAACCCACAGAAACTGATGTAACATTTGATTCTGCTATTTAAAGCTCCTGTTATTGAGATAGTTGAATTCTGAGTCTCGTTCCCAACTCGTCAAATACTGACGCTTTGGGATTGTAGGTCGGGTCGGCCGCCTCCCAAAGCGTCAACAGTATGTGTGAGATAATTGTGTCACACTTATAATTCATCAGCAGTGTAATATTTTCATTGTTATTAAAGTTTGTCTTCAGAGTTTCACACATTCAACACGTGCAGTGTGTTGAATCAGAGATTACATCACACTCATGTGTCTTTTGTCCAACGTGACTTCAACATCATCCAACCTCCTTTTTTCAAAGATTCAACACTTTCTTTTCAGAGATTTAAATCTCTGCGGGGGGCCACACCTTTCTGATGTCAGATTAGGGGGTCTGTGTCCAACAACTTCTGTCACTTTACAAAAGTGACAAACAAACATTAACACCTTCCTCACTCTGTGATTGGTGAGCTGAGTGCAGGTGAGATAGAGCCCAGGTTTCAACTTCTCTCTCAGCTCTTTTTTCATTTGTTACACAACTATTTCTGTCACTTTGAAATATGAACTGAGTGAAACACTACCAGTGTCTTCCAGGAGAGAGCATGTGAGAAGTTACCTCCATATTTAACCCATTGTTGAGCCTCCAGCAGCTCTTGGCTCCACCTTTGGCTGTCTGAAACAGCTATGAACACGTTTAGCTTCACTGATGCACTGATCCCATGCTAAAAGGTGGAGCTAACACACTGCAGACCACTGATTGGTCAGTGGGAACGGCCAGAGTCGTCTCGTCCTCCACGCTCTGAAGTAACATTTCACTTTCTACCTGTTCAGCAGTCTTCTGTCTCGCTGCCTGCAGCCTTTCTCAAGTAAAGCTAGTTTCATGTTGTGATAAACAACCACACGTGTGCTGTGTGTGCAGAGTGTGTGGTGGAGCAAGAGAGAGAGAGCAAAACATGTAAATTAATAACATTTTACAGAAACACAGAAACACATGAACTGACCTCAGAGTCTCCAGTCGACAGTTTGGACTCTTCAGTCCAGCAGAGAGAAGCTTCACTCCTGAATCCTGCAGCTTGTTGTAACTCAGCTCCAGCTCTCTCAGATGGGAGGGGTTGGACTTCAGAGCTGAGGCCAGAGAAGCACAGCTGATCTCTGACAAACTGCACCACCTCAATCTGAATAAAGAATAAATGATGTAACTTTAAAAGACTTTAATGTTCCTGCTTGAAATCATTCAGTGTTTAATAATCTGTTCAGAGCTGAAGAAGGTTCAGAATGTAGACGTTTAGAAAATGAAGCTCCAAACACCTGAACCCAACAGGATGCAGGTTCAACACTGTCAAACACACAAAGTGAAACAGAGCTCTCATTAATATTAATGACAACGTGCTGCTGCTTCAATAAAGACGTAGTGATGTCACCTCTTAAACTCTGCAGCTCCACCAGAGGCTCCATCTGTACAAACTCATGTTGTGCAGCCAAATAAAAACCCACAGAAACTGATGGAACATTTGATTCTGCTATTTAAAGCTCCTGTTATTAAGATAGTTGAATTCTGAGTCTCGTTCCCAACTCGTCAAATACTGACGCTTTGGGATTGTAGCTCGGGTCGGCCGCCTCCCAAAGCGTCAACAGTATGTGTGAGATAATTGTGTCACACTTATAATTCATCAGCAGTGTAATATTTTCATGTTATTAAAGTTTGTCTTCAGAGTTTCACACATTCAACACGTGCAGTGTGTTGAATCAGAGATTACATCACACTCATGTGTCTTTTGTCCAACGTGACTTCAACATCATCCAACCTCCTTTTTTCAAAGATTCAACACTTTCTTTTCAGAGATTTAAATCTCTGCGGGGGGCCACACCTTTCTGATGTCAGATTAGGGGGTCTGTGTCCAACAATTTCTGTCACTTTACAAAAGTGACAAACAAACATTAACACCTTCCTCACTCTGTGATTGGTGAGCTGAGTGCAGGTGAGACAGAGCCCAGGTTTCAACTTCTCTCTCAGCTCTTTTTTCATTTGTTACACAACTATTTCTGTCACTTTGAAATATGAGTGAAACACTACCAATGTCTTCCAGGAGAGAACATGTGAGAAGTTACCTCCATATTTAAACCATTGTTGAGCCTCCAGCAGCTCTTGGCTCCACCTTTGGCTGTCTGAAACAGCTATGAACACGTTTAGCTTCACTGATGCACTGATCCCACGCTAAAAGGTGGAGCTAACACACTGCAGACCACTGATTGGTCAGTGAGAACAGCCAGAGTCGTCTCGTCCTCCACGCTCTGAAGTAACATTTCACTTTCTACCTGTTCAGCAGTCTTCTGTCTCGCTGCCTGCAGCCTTTCTCAAGTAAAGCTAGTTTCATGTTGAGATAAACAACCACACGTGTGCTGTGTGTGCAGAGTGTGTGGTGGAGCAAGAGAGAGAGAGCAAAAAATGTAAATTAATAACATTTTACAGATACACAGAAACACATGAACTGACCTCAGAGTCTCCAGTCGACAGTTTGGACTCTCCAGTCCAGCAGAGAGAAGCTTCACTCCTGAATCCTGCAAGTCGTTGTAACTCAGCTCCAGCTGTCTCAGATGGGAGGGGTTGGACTTCAGAGCTGAGGCCAGAGAAGCACAGCTGATCTCTGACAAACTGCAGCTCCACAATCTGAATAAAGAATAAATGATGTAACTTTAAAAGACTTTAATGTTCCTGCTTGAAATCATTCAGTGTTTAATAATCTGTTCAGAGCTGAAGAAGGTTCAGGATGTAGACGTTTAGAAAATGAAGCTCCAAACACCTGAACCCAACAGGATGCAGGTTCAACACTGTCAAACACACAAAGTGAAACAGAGCTCTCATAAAATAAATATTAAAATGGATTTAAACATGTGAGAACAACAACAGTATGTGTGAGATAATTGTGTCGCACTTATAATTCATCAGCAGTGTAATATTTTCATGTTATTAAAGTTTGTCTTCAGAGTTTCACACATTCAACACGTGCAGTGTGTTGAATCAGAGATTACATCACACTCATGTGTCTTTTGTCCAACGTGACTTCAACATCATCCAACCTCCTTTTTTCAAAGATTCAACACTTTCTTTTCAGAGGTTTAAATCTCTGCGGGGGGCCACACCTTTCTGATGTCAGATTAGGGGGTCTGTGTCCAACAACTTCTGTCACTTTACAAAAGTGACAAACAAACATTAACACCTTCCTCACTCTGTGATTGGTGAGCTGAGTGCAGGTGAGACAGAGCCCAGGTTTCAACTTCTCTCTCAGCTCTTTTTCATTTGTTACACAACTATTTCTGTCACTTTGAAATATGAGTGAAACACTACCAGTGTCTTCCAGGAGAGAGCATGTGAGAAGTTCCCTCCATATTTAAACCATTGTTGAGCCTCCAGCAGCTCTTGGCTCCACCTTTGGCTGTCTGAAACAGCTATGAACACGTTTAGCTTCACTGATGCACTGATCCCACGCTAAAAGGTGGAGTTAACACACTGCAGACCACTGATTGGTCAGTGGGAACAGCCAGAGTCGTCTCGTCCTCCACGCTCTGAAGTAACATTTCACTTTCTACCTTTCAGCAGTCTTCTGTCTCGCTGCCTGCAGCCTTTCTCAAGTAAAGCTAGTTTCATGTTGTGATAAACAACCACACGTGTTGCTGTGTGTGCAGAGTGTGTGGTGGAGCAAGAGAGAGAGAGAGAGAGAGAGCAAAACATGTAAATTAATAACATTTTACAGAAACACAGAAACACATGAACTGACCTCAGAGTCTCCAGTCGACAGTTTGGACTCTCCAGTCCAGCAGAGAGAAGCTTCACTCCTGAATCCTGCAGCTTGTTGTACCTCAGGTCCAGTTCTCTCAGATGGGAGGGGTTGGACTTCAGAGCTGAGGCCAGAGAAGCACAGCTGATCTCTGACAAACTGCAGCTCCACAATCTGAATAAAGAATAAATGATGTAACTTTAAAAGACTTTAATGTTCCTGCTTGAAATCATTCAGTGTTTAATAATCTGTTCAGAGCTGAAGAAGGTTCAGGATGTAGACGTTTAGAAAATGAAGCTCCAAACACCTGAACCCAACAGGATGCAGGTTCAACACTGTCAAACACACAAAGTGAAACAGAGCTCTCATAAAATAAATATTAAAATGGATTTAAACATGTGAGAACAACAACAGTATGTGTGAGATAATTGTGTCGCACTTATAATTCATCAGCAGTGTAATATTTTCATGTTATTAAAGTTTGTCTTCAGAGTTTCACACATTCAACACGTGCAGTGTGTTGAATGAGAGATTACATCACACTCATGTGTCTTTTGTCCAACGTGACTTCAACATCATCCAACCTCCTTTTTTCAGAGATTCAACACTTTCTTTTCAGAGGTTTAAATCTCTGCGGGGGGCCACACCTTTCTGATGTCAGATCAGGGGGTCTGTGTCCAACAATTTCTGTCACTTTACAAAAGTGACAAACAAACATTAACACCTTCCTCACTCTGTGATTGGTGCTGAGTGCAGGTGAGATAGAGCCCAGGTTTCAACTTCTCTCTCAGCTCTTTTTCATTTGTTACACAACTATTTCTGTCACTTTGAAATATGAACTGAGTGAAACACTACCAATGTCTTCCAGGAGAGAGCATGTGAGAAGTTACCTCCATATTTAAACCATTGTTGAGCCTCCAGCAGCTCTTGGCTCCACCTTTGGCTGTCTGAAACAGCTATGAACACGTTTAGCTTCACTGATGCACTGATCCCACGCTAAAAGGTGGAGCTAACACACTGCAGACCACTGATTGGTCAGTGGGAACAGCCAGAGTCGTCTCGTCCTCCACGCTCTGAAGTAACATTTCACTTTCTACCTTTCAGCAGTCTTCTGTCTCGCTGCCTGCAGCCTTTCTCAAGTAAAGCTAGTTTCATGTTGTGATAAACAACCACACGTGTGCTGTGTGTGCAGAGTGTGTGGTCGAGCAAGAGAGAGAGAGAGAGAGAGAGCAAAACATGTAAATTAATAACATTTTACAGATACACAGAAACACATGAACTGACCTCAGAGTCTCCAGTCGACAGTTTGGATTCTCCAGTCCAGCAGAGAGAAGCTTCACTCCTGAATCCTGCAGCTCGTTGTAACTCAGCTCCAGTTCTCTCAGATGGGAGGGGTTGGACTTCAGAGCTGAGGCCAGAGAAGCACAGCTGATCTCTGACAACCTGCAGAGACGCAATCTGAATAAAGAATAAATTATGAAACTTCACAATTTAAATATTCAGTCAGTATAAACGTCACAAAGCTTCATTAAAATGTTGTAAAAAAAACAATTCTGAATATATTTGTTATTGTCTGATAGTTAAAATAGAGATTATTGAACTTTTCATTGTAGTATGTATTTTTCTCATCACTTTAAAAAACATTTTAAAAAACATGATTTGTAATCTGAGGTGAAAATCAATAGTTGAGGATGTTCAGAGTGAATTATTCATGTTGTTATATGAAGGTTTTAAATGTGCAGCTCAACACTGCTCTGCCACAGTCAATGGACTAAACCACAGAAGAAGAAAACAGACTTCAGCATTAAGATACTCAGTGTGGATCAGTATAATATCAGCTGATGTCTGCAGTTTAGTGTCAACACAACTTTCACATCATATTAATCTGAGCACAGAAGTAAAAAATGGTGTCTGACCTCAGAGTCTCCAGTCGACAGTTTGGACTCTCCAGTCCAGCAGAGAGAAGCTTCACTCCTGAATCCTGCAGCTTGTTGTCACTCAGCTCCAGCTCTCTCAGATGGGAGGGGTTGGACTTCAGAGCTGAGGCCAGAGAAGCGCAGCTGATCTCTGACAAACTGCAGCTCCACAATCTGAATAAAGAATAAATGATGTCAGTTTAAAAGACTTTAATGTTCCTGCTTGAAATCATTCAGTGTTTAATAATCTGTTCAGAGCTGAAGAAGGTTCAGAATGTAGACGTTTAGAAAATGAAGCTCCAAACACCTGAACCCAACAGGATGCAGGTTCAACACTGTCAAACACACAAAGTGAAACAGAGCTCTCATTAATATTAATGACAACGTGCTGCTGCTTCAATAAAGACGTAGTGATGTCACCTCTTAAACTCTGCAGCTCCACCAGAGGCTCCATCTGTACAAACTCATGTTGTGCAGCCAAATAAAAACCCACAGAAACTGATGTAACATTTGATTCTGCTATTTAAAGCTCCTGTTATTAAGATAGTTGAATTCTGAGTCTCGTTCCCAACTCGTCAAATACTGACGCTTTGGGATTGTAGGTCGGGTCGGCGCCGTCCCAAAGCGTCAGTATTTGACGGGTTGGGAACGAGACTCAAAAATCAACTCTCTTACTGTCGCCCTGGGTCATTTAATTTACCCCTAAATATTTAAATTACCAAAGTTTTTCTTGGATATTAAGAGGTTCAGGTAAGTTTTGTTCTGAATAAATGTGTTTTGATGTTATTAACATGGTTCCTTTAATATGAACTTTATCCTGCCACTTTAAGCAGGTTGTTTGCAGTGTACCTGGCTAACGTGTGGCATAAACACAGTACAACCTATGTTGTTTAACTTTATTGTATGTGATTGGTTGTGTATGAGTCATGACACTTTTCCTGTCTGGTGATTGGCTGTGGGGCAGAAGCTAACAGAGCAGTGAACTGTGTGAAAAAAGAAACGGAGAGAAGTCGGCGGCAGCAGCAGTGAAGAGAAGCAGAACAGAGACTTCTTTGTGTTCTGGTTGCCAGCTTGTGTGTGTGTGTGTGTGTGTGTGTGTGTGTGTGTGTGTGTGTGTGTGTGTGTGTGTGTGTGTGTGTGTGTGTGTGTGTGTGTGTGTGTGTGTGGGCCCACAACATAATGAAGTACCACTTAAAGGTTCTATAAGAGTTCTTTTGGTGTGTTTAATACTAATGAAGGTCTTTGGTGCTGAAGTTCATCAGCAGTGATCAATAGCAGAGCAAGGTTAAAAGAACATTTCTGTGTTTGAACAAAAGTAAATTGACAGTGAATAGTAACACAACAAGGTTAAAGGAACATTGCACTGAATTCATTGGTTTGACTTGTTTACATTTCATTCTGAACAAGCTCAGTAGAAAACCACATGTTGGGTTCACTGTGATTTACTGTGGATGGTTACATTTATTTTTTATGGCTATTAGAATTTTTATTTTTCTGTTAATAATTTTAAGTTAATTTATTGGGACATAGTTTTCATGTGATTCATTGTAAGTGCACTTAACTACAGTAAGAACACATTAAGAAGGTACGTAATAATCCTTTAATATTGAAATAAAAAGAGACACAGTTATCCAATGAAGAGCACATAAATACATGAGAGGAGGTGTCTTCTGTCCAACGCGACTTAAACATCATCCAACCTCCTTTTCTCAAAGATTCAACACTTTCTTTTCAGAGATTTAAATCTCTGTGTATCTGTGTATCTGTGTATGTTGTACGTCAGGCAGTAATATACAATAATGTAGTGTCACCTGTCACTGTGTGTGTGTGAGTGTGTGTGTGTGTGTGTGTGTGTGTGTGTGTGTGTGTGATATAAATATATAATCTGGTGTCAAACTTTAAACGGAGTTGTTGTGATTTGAGCTCAGACAAACCCAGAAAACAAGTGAACTGAAGGAAATGTAAAACTTCTGTTATGGATTTAAATGTTATAGATCTACACAGAAACACATGAACTGACCTCAGAACCTCCAGTCGACAGTTTGGACTCTCCAGTCCAGCACAGAGAAGCTTCTCTCCTGAATCCTTCTGCAGGTCGTTGAGACTCAGGTCCAGTTCTGTCAGATGGGAGGGGTTGGACTTCAGAGCTGAGGCCACGACTTCACAGTGACTCTCTGAGAGTCCACAGCCAATAAATCTGTGATTACAGATAAAAGAACATTAAAACAATAAAATGAGACTTTATTGTGAAAACAGATTCATACATGTTGCATCACAAAGCACAGGGGGTCAGTTGGTCGGCCTGAGCTGGTCAGTCATTGATCACAAGGTTTGTAGTTTGAAACTTGAGCTCCTTCTGCCCACGAGGCCCCAGACTTTCCCTGCCTGAGGAGATCAGAGGGGCTGAATCGCTGCCCCATTTTATATCAGCCCCCAAAACACACTTGAATAAAGCTGCTTTTAACCCTGATGTGGATGTTTTTATCTTCATGTTTGATTTTGGTTTGTTGGATTCATTCTGTGGTCTTTATATTTATATTTGTAATTGTCGGGTAAAACTTGCTTTTTCTTGTGACTTCATTGTGTTGCTGTTTAATGTGTGTACAGCACTTTGTAACTGCTTTTAAAAGTCTTATATCAAGAAAATAAATCAATAAATGAACCTCCTGAGTGTCCTCGAGCAACATGAACCAAACTGATGTTCAGGACAAAGTGTCCAAATGACTGTAATGTAAACGTGTCAGATTTGAGTTGATTTATATTCATGAAGCTTCATGTAAATTCACTGTAGGTTGTAACTGCACTCGTATGTGTTTACCTCAGTTATGTGTTTGTGTGGATTTTGTTCTTTGATGCATTTTATTCTGTCGCTCCGTCTGCTTTTCACCTCCCATTAAATTAATTCAGCCTCTTCTCCTGCATCAATAGTATAATTAGTGCTAAAGATTGAGTTATTATCATTTGATGGGTGATCATTTGTCTCAGGTGGAGTTCACCTGGCTGAAGGAAATGTTTTGGAAAGTAAACGACTACATGTCATTTCATCTCTGAGCTTGGTGATGATCATTGATTCAATCAGCAGGTTTCATACTTGTTGAGGAAAACATGTATCGTGTTGAGGTTTTATATAATGCATGTGTGTAAAGTGTTTGTCTTTAATACTGAAGGCTTCAGCTTTACCAGGATTTTTAATGTTCATCACATCTGGACTTACCGAGCCTTTCTGCAGTTCCTCACAGCTGGAATCAGTCTCTGTTTTCCCCAGAGTGATGTGTTGTAGTTCACTGTGTCCAACTCATCCAGAACCTCCTCTGACATCTGCAGCATGTAGGCCAGAGCTGAGCACTGGATCTCAGAGAGTTTCTTCTCTGATCTGTTCTCCGACTTCAGGAACTCTTGGATCTCCTGATGGACTGAGTGGTCGTTCATCTCCGTCAGACAGTGGAAGATGTTGATGCTTCTGTCAGGAGAGATCTCATCACTGTTCATCTCCTTCAGGTTGTTGATGGCTCTCTGGATGATTTCTGGACTGTTGTCTGTCCGACCCAGTAGACCTGCTAAGAGTCTCTGGTTGGACGTCAGAGAGAGGCCATGAAGGAAGCGAACAAACAGGTCCAGGTGACCATTTTTACTTTTGAGGGATTTCTCCATGGCTCTCTTCAGGAACTCATCCAGGGTTGAGGGACTCTGTCCTCCCAGGAAGTCCTTCAGCACCTCTGTGTTCCTGTTGGTGTAACAGTGGAACATGTAGACTGCAGCCAGAAACTCCTGAACGCTCAGATGAACAAAGCAGTAGACTGTTTTCTGGAAGATCACACTCTCTCTTCTGAAGATCTCTGTACAAACTCCTGAGTACACCGAGGCCTCTGTGACATTAAGACCACACCGCTCCAGGTCTTCTTGGTAGAACATGATGTTTCCTGTCTCCAGATGTTCAAACGCCAGCCTCCCCAGCTTCAGAAGAACTTCCCTGTCAGCCTCCGTCAGCTCCTGTGGACTCTCACGTCCCTCATCGTACTTCTGCTTCTTCCTCTTTGTCTGAACCAGCAGGAAGTGTGAGTACATGTCAGTCAGGGTCTTGGGCAGCTCTCCTCTCTGGTCTGTAGTCAACATGTGGTCCAGAACTGTAGCAGTGATCCAGCAGAAGACTGGGATCAGACACATGATGTGGAGGCTCCTGGAGGTCTTGATGTGTGAGATGACTCTGCTGGACAGATCTTCATCACTGAACCTCCTCCTGAAGTACTCCTCCTTCTGGGCGTCAGTGAAGCCTCGTACTTCTGTTACCCTGTCAACACGTGAAGGAGGGATCCGATTGGCTGCTGCAGGTCGGGAAGTTATCCAGACGAGAGCCGAGGGAAGCAGCTTCCCCTCGATGAGGTTTGTCAGCAGCACGCTGACTGATGACTCCTGTGTGACATCAGACACGACCTCATGGTTCTTGAAATCCAGTGAAAGTCTGCTTTCATCCAGGCCGTCAAAGATGAACAGAAGTTTACAGACAGCGAGCTTCTCTGCTGTCACCTTCTGTAATGTTGGATGGAAAACATGGAGCAGCCTGAGAAGACTGTACTGCTCATCTCTGATCAGGTTCAGCTCCCTGAACGACAGCAGAACCACCAGACGGACATCTTGGTTTTCGGAGCCCTCTGCCCAGTCCAGAGTGAACTTCTGCACTGAGAAGGTTTTTCCAACGCCAGCGACGCCGTTGGTCAGAACCACTCTGATGCGTCTCTGTTGGTCAGGTGAGGCTTTAAAGATGTCGCAGCACCTGATTGGAGTTTCACTGAAGGTCTTCTTCTTGGAAACTGTCTCCAGCTGCCTCACCTCATGTTGGGTATCAACCTCTTCACTCTGTCCCTCTGTGATGTAGAGCTCAGTGTAGATCTTGTTAAGGAGGGTTCCACTTCCGGTTTCATCACTTCCGGTTTCATCACTTCCTTCAGTCACACGTTCACATCTCCTCCTCAGACTGATCTTATGTTCATGGAAAACCTCCTGCAGACCAACATTCACTGAAAAAAGAGAAAAAAGTGGGAGACAAAAAATACAATGTGACAATCAGCAGTCAATGGTCTTTTCATTACAGATTAAAACCATCAGTATAAGAACATGTTTGTTGTTTTCTTTGTCTTTCTCTCCACCTTAACGTCGTGGAGAGGTTTGTGTGTCCCTGTGATCCTCGGAGCTCTGTTGTCGGGGGCATTAGCCCCTGGCAGGGTCTCGCAAAGCTAATCAGCCCCAGAGGAGGAGCCGGACTGAGAGTGATTCAAAGAGCCTTTATGAATCAGCCACAAAGGTGCTGCAGCACCTGAACCAGGAAAGAGACATCAGGGCACCTTTCTGGAGCTCAACCTGGGAGTGGAGGTCGCTGGTGAATATCTGGTGTCTGGCCTTTGACTACATGGAGACGCCACCCTGTGGGCTGACTACCAGCAGGGACGGGCATTGGGGTCGGGTGTGTGCCAGTCTCATGCAAAAGAAGGCAGGTGTGCTGATTCCTGGCATCTCAGACTGGTCCTCAGGACAGGGAGTGTCTCCTCTCATGGGGGAAGGAACAGGTGCTGGTGCCGGAGGTGGGGCAGTACCAACTAGATTTAGTTGGACTCACCTCTATGCACAGCACTGTTTCTTGAACTCAACTCCTCTGCTTGAGGGACAACATCTCAGGTTGGCCCCTGTAAATGACCACCACCTGCACCTCAGCCCGTCCACTACACTCTGCTGCTGCTGACTGCTTGTTATTCCCTCACTACAAGGGAGGACCAGCTACTGCTCAACTAGATCCAGACTGTCTGATGTCCTGGATCCACAATAGTGACACAAACTCCCCAGTGACATCAGAACAGAAGAAACTCGACACAACTTCAGACTGAAAACTCTCCTGTTCAGACTGAAAACTCTCCTGTTCAGACTGAAAACTCTCCTGTTCAGACTGAAAACTCTCCTGTTCGGACTGAAAACTCTCCTGTTCGGACTGAAAACTCTCCTGTTCGGACGGCACCTTGGCCCATAAAAACAATCTCTCTTTTGATCTCTTATAGCTACATTTTTACATTTTCAAGCTGTTTAATGTGCTGAAACTGAGCAACTAATAACCAAGCTTTCTGATTGGTTAATGTGTGACACAAGTAGTGTGTTCAGACATGAAGACATCAGCAGACAGATATATAGTCTTACTTTCTCCACACTGGGGACAGGAGGAGAGTCCTGGTGAAGCAGACTGGTCCCAGTATGATGTGATGCACTGTCTGCAGAACCAGTGTCCACAGCTGGCAGAGACTGGATCCTTCAGGACGTCCTGACAGGAAACACAGCAGGACGGCTGCTCCTCCACAGAAACACGCCTCCTCTTCTTCTCTCTGTGAAGACATTTCTTTACAACTAAAACCATTTGTTGATTGTTTCTAAAAATCTCAAGATTTGGTCGACACTGTTGAGAAGCTCAGATCAGCTGACAGAGGACAGTAAAACTGTCTTTACTTTTCTGACTGAATTCAGCTTCAGTCTGGAATAAAGATGGTTATTTGTGTTATTTCAACTCTTCTGTTTAGTCAGTTTGAACCCGGAGTTAAAAGTGTTCTCAATAACTGTGGTCGACCACGATGACATGACTTTTAAGTATGACATGACTTTTTAACTATGACATGACTTTTAACTATGACCTGACTTTTAAAGGGGACATATTATGCAAAACTCACTTTTTCGTTGGTTTAGTGTGTATATTTGCGTATCCGGAGTGCCTCCCCACCCCTTAAGCGTGAGTTTCAACAACTAAGTCAATGTTTTGCACCGGCCGGAGTCAGGAAATTAGTCTCTAAACGAGCCATTTGGATTTTACCCGGACTGTTACTTAACAGGGAAACGCCACAGATGATGGAAGTGTAAGTATTTAAAAAACAGTATAGTTTGTGTTACTTTGGCCGTTTAGCACATGAGTTAATGCTAACCGTCGATGTAAATATGAGGCTGACCTAACGTTACATGTTATCAACGTTGGGCTTACTGGCCGTAGGATTCACGATAATGTTGAAGCTACCAAACGTTAATTTGTCATATTAACACTCTTTTAAAACATGACAGTGAACCGAGAAAATGAATTAGGATATTGAGATTTTATCGCTTCTAACCGGCCCGTGAACCACTGCTCGGCCGTGAACATGCGGAGGAGACGGTATGAAATGGTCTCAGTTATTCGCGGCCAGTGAGCTACGTTAATTCATTAGCAGGTTGTGCCTAGGAGTAACTTGGCAGTCGAACAACTTCCTGTGTGTTGGTATACATGTAATACGCTGGTGTGAGAGCCCAGACCTGAGAGCACCAACACGTTATCTGCAGTAAAGCAATCACTACTTTGTCTTGGAGCCGGAGACAGGGGTTACCTGCTACATGTCTGCTGTGCTACTATCAGTTATATGCAGGCATGGACACAGAAAAGTTGATTCGCAAATGTGTATAGCTCGTTGCCATGGTCACGCGATGCCGTCCTCACGTCTTCCGCCCGGCAGGAAGAGGTGGGCGGCGCACGCAGTAGCTCATTAGCATTAAAGGGAAAGGCACTCAAACCAGCCGCTTAGAGCAGCGCTGTGAAACTGGTGTGTAAACACCCTGCTGTGCTCAATCCTTTGTTTTTTTCGACCAAAGCAAGTTACTATCATTCCATTTAGACATCAAGGAACCATGTCAACAAGCAGAAATGAGCATAATATGTCACCTTTAACTATGAGATGACTTTTAACTATGATATGTCTTTTAACTATGAGATGACTTTTAACTATGACATGTTTTTTTTGACTATGAAATTATTTTTAACTGACTTCTGGTTATGGTGGCGACTGGCGGTAGCATAATCTGTGAGCTCCCAGAGGGTCCAGTACTGTCCCCATTTTTGAGTATTTTACGCACCAATTTTATCATAAATCATGTGGGGAAGTATAAATTAAGGAAGGCTGAGACCACAGAAAATCAGGACAGAACGACAAACGAAGAAATTGCGACAGGAGACGCTGTTGGCACAAATTAAGCTTGCGAGCACGTGGACATGGGTGCTCTGCGCGCCAGCATCAGTACTGTCCACACTGAAATAAAGGCAGGACACAAGGACATGAAGAAGGAACTAGACTGTTTCTGCGAGTCAATTAAAAGAGACATGAAGGAAGAGTTTGGGAACTTTAAAGAAGAAGTTAACCAGAAGCTGAGTGAGATCGGGGCAGAGCTGAGGAACACGGAGGCCAGAATGGATGAAGTGGAGAACCGAGTGGCCGAGGTGGAAGAGTAGAATACTAATGCTAAAGACGAGCTTCTACAAACTCTGCAGGAACAAGAGCGCGTCCGGTCCAAACTGATAGACTTAGAAGCAGAAATAACCTCCGCCTTTTTGGGATCTCTGAGGGGGAGGAGGGGGAAAATGCATGTGAGTTTCTGGAGAAGTTTATCAAGTCCGAGGTATCGCTCCCTGACATCGACTTTAAAATACAACGCTGTCACAGATCACTCGGACCAAAGCCACCCGCACAAGCCACCCCGAGATCCATGATCGTGTGCTTCCTCACCTACAGAACCAAGGAACTGGTGCTGAACACCGCATGGAGAAAGAAAGAAAAAGGTAAACCTCAACGGAAAAGAGTTTATTTCGACCACGATTACCCGGTAGAAATTATGAAGAAAAGAAAGGAATATGCGCCGCTGAGGAAGGTGCTAAAGGAAAAGGGACTCAGGTTCCAGACACTGGCGCCACAAAACTCTGAGTCTTTTATGAAGAAGGACCTACAACATACAACAACGCAAAAGAGGTGTCGGAGGAAATATGGAGGAAAGGGATTTTAACACCTGATGAACAAACCACGAGGGTTCAACAGCTGTCAGCACACACCGGGCTAGCGCAGATGAGACACCCCGCGGGAGACTGGAGGAGCTCTCCTGGGGGACCCGCGGGTCCACAAAACATCGGAACCGGATTGCGGACATCGAACGAGCCCGGGAAAAGCTCCGGAGATTTCAACGCTCTCTGCACTCAAGGAAAATAAGACTTGAGGTGTACTCGTGAGTAGTTATCAGTTATCAGAGACAACTAGAGAGGGAAATAAAAAAGAGTCCGATTGGAGCTTGACCTTGAAAACGTGCGTATGTTTAAGCCGCTTTAACAAGCTGCCCTATGGTTAAATAGTGTTTGAATATTAGTTCTGTCCCTTTATGTATATTCGTAACATGGTTATAGGATTAAGTGTTCTTAGCACTAAGTATTAACAATATTATTGGGACCGCATAATCTGGGGGAGGAAAGGACAGTGTACATTTAACAATTGACTACTTTTTCACATTCAACTCGGACAGACAGAATCATAAATTGCGAAACAGGGAATAAAGACATATCAGACCATACAGGTGTGTATCTATCCCTACACCTGGACACAGAAGTTAAAAATACAACATGGAGACTTAACGCCAGCATATTAAATGACCCATCATGTAAAAAACATATTGAAAAAGAATGTGAAGATTACTTAAACACAACGACAAAGATGAAGTATCCACAAGTAACGTGTGGGATGCAGCCAAAGCAGTAATCAGGGGAAAACTCATAATGTGGTCTTCTATTAAAAGACCAAGAAATTAAACATATGGAACGTAACGACCCCCGATTATTAGAGCAGATAAAAGTGACTAGACAAAACTTGAACAAAATATATGACAATCAAGAGGAGATGAAAATTAGATTTGCCAAACAAAGGTATTATGACAATTGGCCAAGAGATAAAAAACTATATGCTTGGAGGATAAGAAGGCAACAGGATGAAAGGTCCATTCATAAAATCAAAGATACATGATCTGGTAAAATGTGTAACAAGCTAAAAGAAATACAACACTGCTTTGAAAATTATGATAAGGGCTTGTACACACAACTGATAGTGTAGATTCTGCAAGTATTACACATTTTTTGAACTCACTGGACCTGCCATCCAATGGAACAGAACCGAATAAAATAATGACAGGTGAGATAATGAAACAAGAATTAGATAATGCCATATCGAGACTCAAAACAAATAAAATGCCAGGCGGCATGGATACCCAGCTGAATGGTACAAAACATTCAGAGAGATACTAACACCAGTATTATTGAAATGCTTCAATTTTACGCTTAAAGGTGGAGAAACACCAACACCCTGGAGACAAGCAATAATTTCCATAATCCCAAAGATGGGTAAAGATAAATCTGAGTGTAGTTCGTAAAGACCCATATCAATACTAAATTTAGACTACAGACTAACTAACTAACTACATTTGATTCCGTAGGCTGGGAATATTTATATTTAACACTGCAAAGATTTGGCTTTAACAACTCAGTAATTCTATTATTAAAAGAACTTATATAACTCCCCTACAGCCAGAATGAATAAAAATGGCAGTCTAACTAACTCTGTGCCTCTTGTAAGGGGTTGCAGGCAAGGTTGTCCCTTAAGTCCGGCCCTGTTCGCTTTGTTTATAGAGCCACTTGCACAAGCAATCAGGGAAGATCAAGCATCAAACATTTGGTTATTATTCAGGTTATAAATTAAATATACACAAAACACAAGTCATTTCATATAATTACACACCCGCTGCACAAAATCCTTATAACTTCAACTGGGACAATGATATTAAATACCTGGGGATTAATATTCCAAAAGATTTATCCAACATTTATTCAATAAATGACTAATTACTAACAGACAGACCCTGTTGCATAATTAGGATGAACATTTTACCACGACTACTTATTCTCTTTCAATCAATACCTGTAGAAATACCTACAAAAAAATGTATTGAGTGGAGAAGAATGTTTTCATATGGAAAGGCCTAAAACAAGGATCAGATCAAATACATTGCAACTGCCCAAAAAAATTGGGATTGTCTCTGCCGAATGTGGAGAACTATTATAAATCAGCACAATTGAGATATTTGATTTATTAGTGCAACTACAATGCTTAATGGGAAAATCTAGATCTAAACCAACTGAATATACCACTCAAGCATTACTTGGAGATAAAAATGGTTACTCTTTGCATAAAGAAAACCTAAATTGCTGGACAAAAACACCCTTAAACGTTTGGTTTGGTAAATGTGGTGAATTAAAATAGGAAAATGAAATGAAATTGTTATGATGGGTGGCACGTGATCAAGATTTTAAACCTGCTCAGATGGATGGGCGATTTAAATTGTTTACAGTCGCAAAATGGGATTTCCACACTTTATATTAAATCTAAATGGGAGAAAGAAGCTAAAGTAACCATCTCACAAGAGGATTGGCTGAACATTTGTGAAACCCACAATGGAGGGAATTCACATGGAAAAATATGATTTGATTTTTCATCACTCCAAAAATAAAGCTACTTCAGAGAGGTTGGCCAGCATGTGGACAGTGTTGGAGACAGTGTGGAAACTCCGAGGTGGATCATTTCCACATCTTCATCTTCTTTACTGGTTGTACTGGTTCAAATAGTAGGAAAAATTAACTCAATAATGGGTTTCGAAATTAAACATGATTTCTGTACAATTTATCTTGGGAATATCTCACCCACAATTAATTCTACCCATAAGTATCTGATTAAAATAATGTTGTCAGCTAGTAAGAAAGCTATAACGAGAAGATGGCTAAATAAAGAGCCCCCAACAAGAGGGGAATGGATTGGAATAGTAAAAGAGATATATAACATGGAAAGGCTACCTTTTTCCCCGAATCCCTGTCTGGACAAACTCACTAATAACTGGAGGAAATGGACAAAATACATTGATACAGTGGCTCGTGTGTAATTGATGAAAATGTTTATATATATATATGTGTGTGTGTGTAAAGATACGGAGGGATGTACGTGTGGGTGCTGTATGTATGCAGAAGTGTAGGTGTCTGTGTAGTTATATACATAAAGTGTGTGCTTATAGGAACATGTTTGTGACCCGTATGTGTGCTTCTCGGATGCCACAGCCCTCTCTGCTGTACACCGAGGGTACCAACAACCGGATGCTGGACTTCTGTCTTTGACTTTTAATGGTAAGGCACTCTCTCACTGTGGTCACACAAAAAGAAACAAGTTATCGAATAAAGGAAGATGACCTGATGTAAAGTGCATGAAGGACACAGAGGCAGACTGATACGAGGCAGCTCCGGGGTTTGACTCCCTCCCTCTGGCTGTAAGAGCGACAACAAAGGGACTCATTGACCTAACCTTTTATTTTATTGTTTTATTCATTTTGTTATTTTTATTTTTTCTGATACAAGTCTGTGCTTTCTTATTTTATATTCTGTAAGTGCTAATATGTATAAAACAATTAAAAATAAAGTTTAAAAAAAGAAATTATTCTCAACTATAAAATGACTTTTTAAGACTTTGTACCTATGAAATGAAGCATACATGTATGGACCCATATAGTCGACTATTCTGATATTGGTTCGTCTGGTAGGAATTTGGTTTTCAATTTCATGATTAATTTTTTTTGTTGCTATTTTCTTCATAAATATTGACTATCAATAAAGTTGATCTACAAACTAGCTCATCAATATGCACAACAGGTGCACACCGATGAAGTTTCCCATACGTTCATGTATTTGTTGCAGACCGACACAATATCAAAAGGCTGCCACCCTCTCACTCACACACACATGACAGTGTTTCCCACACATAGACTTTACTTGGGCGGGCCAACAAGGTATATTAACGGCCACTAAAGTTTATCTGATGACCCATTTTAGCATTTTGTAAGTGTGAGAGAACAACAGCATTCGTAATGGTTTAACAAGAGGACAATCTCCCCTCGCTCTCCCCTCCTGTACTTCTACCTGCTCTGCACAGAAAAGAGAGAGAGACGTTCTCCAGAAATACCGTCAGCAGTTTGTGGCTGTTAAACCCAGATTAAGATCATCTCAGTTTGAAACAGTATCTGCAGGAATAGTTCTTTAAGAGAACATTTTGTCTTCATCCTCAAAGCATCATCTTCATCAGGTCAGTTTACAGTAAGAACAGTCTCTTACTCTGAGTCTGATGGTCCAGGTTCATTACTGAAGTCTGGAGGAGGATCGTTGGACCGGTCACTCTTCATAGACAGACAGCTGGATCCTGGAGACTCTGCTCTCTGTCTGTTGGACTGAACTCTGCAAACACCAACATGTTTGTATTGATATCTCATGAATCTTTGAGAAATTCTCTGATGACAAAGTCATTTAAGAAGCTCTAAACACACAAACTACTGCTACTGTTGATGAAAAGGAGCTTTCAAAGTCTCCATTTGTCCTCTTAGATCAGATTTCAGCTTTTTAGGAGACTGACAGCTGCCACAAATAGTAAGAGGAACATGAGCCGTGAAAAGTCTGTTAGATTTAGGTAGAAAATACATTTTACATGAATTTTGAATATAAAAATACAAAATCAACAAAACAAAGCACGTTAGTGAGAGAGGGAACAGAACAAAGTCACATAAATGAGTTAGTATCAGGTGTCTTACTCTGAGTCTGATGGTCCAGGTTCATTACTGAAGTTTAGAGGAGGACCTTTGGACCGGTCACTCTTCATAGACAGACAGCTGGATCCTGGAGACTCTGCTCTGTCCTCCTCCTCCTTCACACAAACACTCATCTTCTGCTCTGAAGTCAGTCTGAGAGGTGAAACAGTAGCTGTGAGCTCAGGACACAAGAATCAGGAAACAAGTTTGTGCAAGAGTCGCACAAGACCGAGAGAGCAGGAAGTAACACACACTCTCTCCCCTTCACACACACATTATACAGTATAATAAAAGCAGCCAGAAGTCCACCTGGTCACTTTTCTTCACACCTGTGCTTGTTTTCTTGGGTTACTGGAGGTTTAAAGAGGATTATTCAGCCAATCAGGACTTTGTGTCCACAGATGAATCAAAGTGTTGAGTTCACTCCAACATTTCTTTCCTCCACAGTCCACAGGGAGAAAACTGACTCACAGTAAGTAAAGTCACAGTAAATAATCACAATGTGTTGTTAACACTCACTCTGCCTCAGACTCCAGCTGCTCTCCTTCTGCTCTGCATCTTAAAATGGAGTCTGACTGAACACTTTCACTTTCAGGGTTCCTCCCTGTGTGTGTGTGTGTGTGTGTGTGTGTGTGTGTGTGTGTGTGTGTGTGTGTGTGTGTGTGTGTGTGATGACGTCCTTGGCTCCTCCCTGTTCTCATGTTCTTCTTCTGATTTTATGACTTTAAAGGTGCATACCGCCACCTATTGTCCCGGAGTATGTAGCCTGGAGATGATGAAAACTGAGCCTTTCAGGTTTCTTAGCAGATGTTTCACAGAAGTCCACTGCTCTTCTGTTGCCTCAGAAAAATACTGCGACAGTTTGCTGACAACAAAGCTCAGCTGGGGTCTTGTACATGTAGTTGGACAGATCAGGCTGCCGGCTGCCTCTGGATTTTCTGACATCACTCATGTTTTCTGCATCATCAGTGTAGTTCAGTTTCTGTTCACAAGGTGTCGCTCTAGGTTCACAGTTTTGCATGTTAAACCTTTCAAGTGCTTTTTCAACACATTTCTTTTGTGACATTGTTACACATCCATCACTCAGCTCAAAGTCGATGCCAAGAAAACGTCTCAGTTCTCCTCAGCCTTTCATTTTGAATCTTGCTGTGAGCGTCTCCTTCACAACTTTTAGTGCATCTCCATCACTGGCAGCAATGATTACATCATCAACCCATATTATTATGATCACCTTCTCATTCCCTGTTTCCCTTGTGTAAACACAATGATCAGCAGGGTTTTGTACTAAATGCTTCTCACTTAGATAATCATGTAGCGTCTTGTTCCAGTCTCTGCCGGACTGTTTCAGCCCATAAAGTGACTTCTCTAGCTATTGTAGTCCAGGCCACTTTGTGACTCTACCCTTCAGCCACACTGATAGACAACAGATTTACTGATGTCACAGACAACAATGCAATAAGTGGATTACTGATCAGTGATGTCAGTGAGCAGCTACCAGTGTTTACAGTGTGTGACAGTGACGACAAGAAGGAAAAGCAGGACATTAAACTGGAGCACAGACGAGTCAGGACAGAGGAGTCAACGAACGCTTTAAAACATGAATTACTAAACCAAAACTGGGAAATATTATATAAAGAAGAAAACCTTGACAAAGCGTATGAAATATTCTTAAGAGTATTCAAATTGTTATCTGATAAAAAAAACTGTCCAATAAAACAAATCAATAAAAAATTACAAATTGTCTGCAGAAAGAAAAATACACTATATAGAGAATTCATAAAACAGAACCAAAGAGGCAGAAAATAAATATAAACAATATAAAGTTCACTAATATTGTGAGAATTAGTAGGAAGGAATATTATAGCAGTCTATGAGATAATAATAAAAAACAATATTAAAGGTATATGGAATATATTAAACAGTGTTGTTGGAAATGGTTCTAGACAAGTTAATGACCATCAGGACTTTGTTGATAATGATTATTAACAATATGGATGATGTAGTTAATGGTTTCAATAATTAAAACTGGCAGGAAAAATCCCTGATTCTGTGACATCTGAAGAGAAAAATGTTGATTTGATGTAAAATAATCCTGACTCAGTGTTTCTGACAGCAGTGGAAGAGAGCCAAACTGTACAGATTGTTCACAAATGTAAAAACCAAACTTCCACTGACTGAAATGACACTGACATGAGAAGAGTTTTAAAACATCATTGAGGGAATTGCTAAACCACTAACACACATCTGTAACTTCTCACTCCAAACTGGTAAATTCCCAGTAAATTGAAGATAACAGAAGTCACAGCTGTACAGAACTGGAGACAAACACCACTTCACAGATTACAGGCCTGTTTCTCTGCTTCCTCAGTTTGACTCAATCTGATAAAAACTCTTTGTTGACGGACGGAACAACTTCATCAATGATTTACTAACTGACAGTCGATACGGATTCAGATCCAACAGATCAACATCTTCAGCAGTCACTGAACTTATTGAAGAAATCACAAGCTGCTTAGACCAAAAGAAATATTTATTGATCTGAAGAAAGCATCGGATACAATCAATCCTGACAGATGGATTAATAAAGTGGAGCGGTGTGGTATCAGAGGGGTTGTTCTGAACTGGCTGAGAAGCTCTCTAGACAACAGCAACAGTTTGTGAAGATGGTGAGGACGTGTGGTCATGTTGGGACATTGCTTGTGGAGTCCACCAGGGGTCAGTGTTGGGGCCACGTCTCTTCATACTCTACATTAATGACACATGTCAAACATCAACATTAGTTATTTGCAGATGACACAAACATGTTTTGTCCTGGAGAGGATTTGCAGCAGATTCTGAAGTTGATCACATCTGAAATGAGCAAATTAAAAAGCTGCTTTGACAGAAATCAATTATGTTGTATTATCATGTTGTTTGAAAACTGTGAATGAAATAATCAAGTACAGGTGAAGATAGATGGTGTGAACATTGAAAGAGTGCATGTAAATACATTTCTGGGTGTGATAATAGAGCACAACATCTGCTGGAAACCTCACATAAAACATGTTCAATCTAAAGTGTCAGGAAGCGTCTCAGTCCTGTGTGAGACAAAGCTCGTACTGGATCACAAACCACTGCACATTCTCTACTGTTCACTGGTCTGACCATGTTTAAATGACTGTGTGGAGGTCTGAGGGGAAACACCTACAGAAGATCACTGCAACCACTGTTCACACTTCAACAAAGAGCCGTAAGAACAGTTCATGACGTCAGATATTATCATCACACTGACTGATTGTTTTTAAATTCACGTGTGATAAAGTTCATCCATCTGGTTGAATATCAAACTGCACAAATAATGTATGAAGCAAGAAACAAACTACTACCAGGTAATATTCAGACACTGTTTCTTTGATAGAGAGGGGGGTTATATTTCTAGGAAGAAGGCGACGTCCAACAATGATCCAGTTCAAAACAAGGTACAAGGTGATGATTTTCAAAAGGTCCAGGGACGAGGGAGGGCTTTAAAATTCACCAGGTGTCTTCATGCATGTGATGTATGCATGTGTTTGTGTGCAGGAAATATTAATATGTTATGAAATATACATTTATAACTTTTATAATAAGATACAGAAACTTGGTCAATGTATATATATTGTGTATATTATATTATAAACTATGTATGTATATTTGTATTTGTGTGTGAGTGTGTGTGTACATAGATGTGTGAGTATGTAGGTGTGTATATGTACATGTGTTCAGTACATTTGTATATATGCATTTATGGGTGTGTATGTAATATATTTGTATATAATATGTGATGATTAATTGTACATGTAGTATATTGAATTGTATATAGTTAGATGGGAGCGTACGAAGGTTCACAGGTTCAGGAATGGAAGTAAATTGATTGTGATTAATTAGTGAGTTGTGGAGAAGAGGGAGGATTAAATAAGTGTTTAGCATCAAGAAGACACTGTAGATGCTCTGATTGTACCTGATTACAACAAACGCTTATCAATCAATCAATCAATCAATCAATAGATTTCAAATAAAATAGAAAAAAACAAAAACTTGACTCTTTTCACTAAATAGTGTGAAATCAGCAATATTACAGCAGCAGAAAGGATTGCAAAGATAGAGAGCATCAATTAAAATCAGTGGTAATAAATAACTATGAGAAAGATTATACGTATAAATATGAGTAAAACAAGCAGCAACAATATAAACAATATGAATAAGAAAGAAAAATATTGACACTACCGGGATAATAGATGGTGTATTTTTTTCCCCCTGACTACGGGAGGTACTGCGCTGTTCGTCAGAAGACTCCGTCTGCGTGCATATCTAACGTAGAGCATAAATGAGCCTTTAGTCAGCGGGTCGGGTGTGTAAAAAGTAAAGCGTCATCTCATCAGCCTGTCATATTAGCAGGAATGTTCATTTTGGAGCGATGTTGAACTTTAAAGCCTTTGTCGGTCCACAGCAATGACATGCCGGTGTTATTGTCACAGTTATGTTGTCATAAACAGAACAAACCTGCTGTTAGATCCCGAGTTTACCCCTGTTCAGGAGGTACTGGACCAGCCCTCCATCTAAAGGGTCAGGTCCCTAAACCTACAAGGTGTTGCTTCAATATGGATTTAAATAGGGACTGCTTAAGCTGGTAGCGAGGAGACTCTCCCAGCTTCTCACTGTCTGAACATCTACCCTGCGTCCTCTGGTGTAGCACCTGACATGAACAGCCCTCGAGTCAGATACAGTCACCAGCACGCACATTAACAGCAGCTCTCCTCTCAATGATCTGATCACTTGGTCTGGTGCTAGGATGAGTTTTTGGGGCTTTTTGTAAACAAGGGTCAGTTAAATTTAGCTGACGAGAGTAACGTTTAAGAACCTTTAAGATATGTTGCACACTTATCACCTAACTTCTTACTTCCATCAAAGAGACATAAAATCAGTGTCCACAACTTCTTATTTAACTACAGCTGAAGGTTTATTACAAAGTTTATCAAAAGCAAAGCATACAGCTCAATCTTATCTCAATTACTATCAATCATTATCAAGAATACCTGTTGAAAAAGATCACAACTCTGTATATTATAAAGATTAATCTAAAAGAGCTGAGGCTGGTTGAAATACTTAGATGTAGTAGAGATTGAGAGGGTCAGGCCTTCCAGTAAGTCTTTCCCTTCCTGCTGAAAGTACAAATCTTCTTGGTGAATCAAGAACCCGTCCCAAGTCCAAACTTCATGCCAGCAGAGTGAGCGAAAGAGACTCCAAAATCAAAATTATAATCCACAGTTGGTTTGAAAATGGTCAGTCCTCCTTGTGCTCTGTTGTCCTCGGATCCAACTGTGAATCTCCTGAAGTCCATTCTGCGATGAATGAATGGGTTAATCCAAGGAAGGAGAGCGGAGGAAGAACATGGTCTCCTCTGTTGCTGTGTTTTTTTAGACTCTCTCAGCTGGTCATCTATTGCTTCAGACGGAGACTAGTCAGGACAACAATCATAACACATCTGATTATAAATACAATACACTAATAGCAGAGCTCTTATATTCTTAATCACTGTCAGGACTAGGTATAATGTCCTTCAACTTGCCGATGCTGTATGGCAGGTGTGTAGGGATCTCAACTCTGCTGACACTGCAGAGTCACTTTGTGTTCAGGGTATCTGAGTGAATCAAAAACAGAAAAACGGAATCCAGACTCTGGTCCAGGTCCAGGTTCCAGGTGGAGGAGGTGTCTGAGTGTGGAGCAGAAGGAGTGGAGGAGTGTCAGTGTGTCTGCAGAGACGGTGTAGAAGGACAGAGCAGCAGCAGAGCAGTCCAGATACACTGATGATACTGTCACATCCAGAGGAACACAGGGATGATGCTGGACTGGACAGTGGAGCTGATCCCAGAGCAGTTGACACTGCAGCACTGACATCATCTCCACGTGTTGTGATTGGTCCGTCAGTCACTGCTGGATGAAGCTCTCCTCTCCGCCCAGTCAGAGCCTCTCCACCCACCAGCTGATGGTGCTGCTTCAACCTCTCTGGATCATCAGGACACAGCTGATCCTCTCAACACCTCCACCTTTCTCATCACTCACTCTGACAGAGATCACCACCTCCACCTGATGAGAGAAGCAGAGAGACAGCAGAAGTGATACATGAGTGTCTACAGAGACTCCCTCCATCAGCTGTCAGTCAGTGATATAAAGACCAGCAGGACTTCAGTCCTGTTCAGACCACAAGTGGAGCAGCTGTGTAGCGTAGCCAGCTTCCTTCCAGCTCTCATGTTAACGTGTTGGAGTGAAGCTCACAGACCTGCAGACACATCAAGTGTGTTTACTCTGCAGGTTTCACTGAAGTACACAGTGAAATAAACTGCTCAGAGACCCTGAACGCATCATCACTGCAGAAACACTCTGATGATGATTCACTGCTGTTAAAAACCAGAGTCTCAGTCACACCTGAACATTTCATCTACTTTAAATATTACAAACATGTAAATATGGAGTCTGTTCTAAAAATATCTGGATAAAACTAAAGACAGATGGACAGATAAATATTTGATGTTAAAGCTCCTACATGTTCACACAAAGACTGAACAGTCAGCATCAGCTGTGGTTACTGGACTTCAGCAGAGGTTCTGGTCTGTGAGGAGACCACATGGTTACTAAATGTAACCGCGGTTCTCTGAAATAAGAGTCAGTGATTTGCAGGCTTCAGTCAGAGCGATCTGTACGGTGGCCCTGAAGGTCAAAACACAACCACACTTCAGATTATGGAAAAGGTGGGACGGTGTTCTTGTTTGTTATTGGACAGAACCAGAGTCTCTGGTGACAGTTTGATGTTTTGTGGGATGTTGTTGTGTTTTGACCTCCAGGGCCACCGTAGACCTGAGAGCTGTGACAAAGATGGACTGATCAGTTGTTCAGTGTTGAAATGAGAGAACAAAGATTTGATGCTACAACAGTTTGATGGATGAGGACACTGTCTCTACACATCCTGTGATGCTGTCAGCTGTGATCCAGCTTTACTTCCTGTACACATGAACACAACAACAACAGTCGTCTTCACTTCAACTCAAACACACGATCACAACAAGCTTCTGGCTCCTCTGATTGGCTGACTGTTCCCCCTCTATCTCTTTCTGTCCAATCCTGAAGCCTGTCACCGTTCTCCTCTCAGCTTCACTGAGGAAAGCAGGAAATACTGGATCTTTACTCTGATACTGACTGTGTTTATTACAATACTGCTGAAACCAGCATGGACTGACTCCAACTCTCTACTGACCTCAGAGTCTCCAGTCTGTAGTGTGGACTCTCCACAAGTTCAGACAGCAGCTTCACGTGTGAATCGTGCAGCTTGTTGTCTCTCAGCTCCAGCTCTCTCAGATGGGAGGGGTTGGACTTCAGAGCTGAGGCCAGAGAAGCACAGCTGATCTCTGACAAACTGCAGAGACGCAATCTGAATAAAAATAAATGATGAAACTTCACAATTTAAATATTCAGTCAGTATAAACGTCACAAAGCTTCATTAAAATGTAGTAAAAAGACAATTCTGAATATATTTGTTATTGTCCGATAGTTAAAATAGAGATTATTGAACTTTTCATTGTAGTATGTATTTTTCTCATCACTTTAAAATACATTTTAAAAAACATGATTTGTAATCGAAGATGAAAATCAATAGTTGAGGATGTTCAGAGTGAATTATTCATGTTGTTATATGAAGGTTTTAAATGTGCAGCTCAACACTGCTCTGCCACAGTCAATGGACTAAACCACAGAAGAAGAAAACAGACTTCAGCATTAAGATACTCAGTGTGGATCAGTATAATATCAGCTGATGTCTGCAGTTTAGTGTCAACACAACTTTCACATCATATTAATCTGAGCACAGAAGTAAAAAATGGTGTCTGACCTCAGAGTCTCCAGTCGACAGTTTGGACTCTTCAGTCCAGCAGAGAGAAGCTTCACTCCTGAATCCTGCAGCTTGTTGACACTCAGCTCCAGCTCTCTCAGATGGGAGGGGTTGGACTTCAGAGCTGAGGCCAGAGAAGCACAGCTGATCTCTGACAACCTGCAGCTCTCCAATCTGAATAAAGAATAAATGATGTAACTTTAAAAGACTTTAATGTTCCTGCTTGAAATCATTCAGTGTTTAATAATCTGTTCAGAGCTGAAGAAGGTTCAGAATGTAGACGTTTAGAAAATGAAGCTCCAAACACCTGAACCCAACAGGATGCAGGTTCAACACTGTCAAACACACAAAGTGAAACAGAGCTCTCATTAATATTAATGACAACGTGCTGCTGCTTCAATAAAGACGTAGTGATGTCACCTCTTAAACTCTGCAGCTCCACCAGAGGCTCCATCTGTACAAACTCATGTTGTGCAGCCAAATAAAAACCCACAGAAACTGATGGAACATTTGATTCTACTATTTAAAGTTCCTGTTATTGAGATAGTTGAATTCTGAGTCTCGTTCCCAACTCGTCAAATACTGACGCTTTGGGATTGTAGGTCGGGTCGGCCGCCTCCGAAAGCGTCAACAGTATGTGTGAGATAATTGTGTCACACTTATAATTCATCAGCAGTGTAATATTTTCATTGTTATTAAAGTTTGTCTTCAGAGTTTCACACATTCAACACGTGCAGTGTGTTGAATCAGAGATTACATCACACTCATGTGTCTTTTGTCCAACGTGACTTGAACATCATCCAACCTCCTTTTTTCAAAGATTCAACACTTTCTTTTCAGAGATTTAAATCTCTGCGGGGGGCCACACCTTTCTGATGTCAGATTAGGGGGTCTGTGTCCAACAACTTCTGTCACTTTACAAAAGTGACAAACAAACATTAACACCTTCCTCACTCTGTGATTGGTGAGCTGAGTGCAGGTGAGATAGAGCCCAGGTTTCAACTTCTCTCTCAGCTCTTTTTCATTTCTTACACAACTATTTCTGTCACTTTGAAATATGAACTGAGTGAAACACTACCAATGTCTTCCAGGAGAGAGCATGTGAGAAGTTACCTCCATATTTAACCCATTGTTGAGCCTCCAGCAGCTCTTGGCTCCACCTTTGGCTGTCTGAAACAGCTATGAACACGTTTAGCTTCACTGATGCACTGATCCCATGCTAAAAGGTGGAGCTAACACACTGCAGACCACTGATTGGTCAGTGGGAACAGCCAGAGTCGTCTCGTCCTCCACGCTCTGAAGTAACATTTCACTTTCTACCTTTCAGCAGTCTTCTGTCTCGCTGCCTGCAGCCTTTCTCAAGTAAAGCTAGTTTCATGTTGTGATAAACAACCACACGTGTGCTGTGTGTGCAGAGTGTGTGGTGGAGCAAGCGAGAGAGAGAGAGAGAGAGCAAAACATGTAAATTAATAACATTTTACAGAAACACAGAAACACATGAACTGACCTCAGAGTCTCCAGTCGACAGTTTGGACTCTCCAGTCCAGCAGAGAGAAGCTTCACTCCTGAATCCTGCAGCTCGTTGTACCTCAGCTCCAGCTGTCTCAGATGGGAGGGGTTGGACTTCAGAGCTGAGGCCAGAGAAGCACAGCTGATCTCTGACAACCTGCATCTCTCCAATCTGAATAAAGAATAAATTATGAAATTTCACAATTTAAATATTCAGTCAGTATAAACGTCACAAAGCTTCATTAAAATGTTGTAAAAAGACAATTCTGAATATATTTGTTATTGTCCGATAGTTAAAATAGAGATTATTGAACTTTTCATTGTAGTATGTATTTTTCTCATCACTTTGAAATACATTTTAAAAAACATGATTTGTAATCTAAGATGAAAATCAATAGTTGAGGATGTTCAGAGTGAATTATTCATGTTGTTATATGAAGGTTTTAAATGTGCAGCTCAACACTGCTCTGCCACAGTCAATGGACTAAACCACAGAAGAAGAAAACAGACTTTAGCATTAAGATACTCAGTGTGGATCAGTATAATATCAGCTGATGTCTGCAGTTTAGTGTCAACACAACTTTCACATCATATTAATCTGAGCACAGAAGTAAAAAATGGTGTCTGACCTCAGAGTCTCCAGTCGACAGTTTGGACTCTCCAGTCCAGCAGAGAGAAGCTTCACTCCTGAATCCTGCAGCTCGTTGTGACTCAGCTCCAGCTGTCTCAGATGGGAGGGGTTGGACTTCAGAGCTGAGGCCAGAGAAGCACAGCTGATCTCTGACAAACTGCAGCTCCTCAATCTGAATAAAGAATAAATGATGTCAGTTTAAAAGACTTTAATGTTCCTGCTTGAAATCATTCAGTGTTTAATAATCTGTTCAGAGCTGAAGAAGGTTCAGAATGTAGACGTTTAGAAAATGAAGCTCCAAACACCTGAACCCAACAGGATGCAGGTTCAACACTGTCAAACACACAAAGTGAAACAGAGCTCTCATTAATATTAATGACAACGTGCTGCTGCTTCAATAAAGACGTAGTGATGTCACCTCTTAAACTCTGCAGCTCCACCAGAGGCTCCATCTGTACAAACTCATGTTGTGCAGCCAAATAAAAACCCACAGAAACTGATGGAACATTTGATTCTACTATTTAAAGTTCCTGTTATTGAGATAGTTGAATTCTGAGTCTCGTTCCCAACTCGTCAAATACTGACGCTTTGGGATTGTAGGTCGGGTCGGCCGCCTCCGAAAGCGTCAACAGTATGTGTGAGATAATTGTGTCACACTTATAATTCATCAGCAGTGTAATATTTTCATTGTTATTAAAGTTTGTCTTCAGAGTTTCACACATTCAACACGTGCAGTGTGTTGAATCAGAGATTACATCACACTCATGTGTCTTTTGTCCAACGTGACTTGAACATCATCCAACCTCCTTTTTTCAAAGATTCAACACTTTCTTTTCAGAGATTTAAATCTCTGCGGGGGGCCACACCTTTCTGATGTCAGATTAGGGGGTCTGTGTCCAACAACTTCTGTCACTTTACAAAAGTGACAAACAAACATTAACACCTTCCTCACTCTGTGATTGGTGAGCTGAGTGCAGGTGAGATAGAGCCCAGGTTTCAACTTCTCTCTCAGCTCTTTTTCATTTGTTACACAACTATTTCTGTCACTTTGAAATATGAACTGAGTGAAACACTACCAATGTCTTCCAGGAGAGAGCATGTGAGAAGTTACCTCCATATTTAACCCATTGTTGAGCCTCCAGCAGCTCTTGGCTCCACCTTTGGCTGTCTGAAACAGCTATGAACACGTTTAGCTTCACTGATGCACTGATCCCACGCTAAAAGGTGGAGCTAACACACTGCAGACCACTGATTGGTCAGTGGGAACAGCCAGAGTCGTCTCGTCCTCCACGCTCTGAAGTAACATTTCACTTTCTACCTGTTCAGCAGTCTTCTGTCTCGCTGCCTGCAGCCTTTCTCAAGTAAAGCTAGTTTCATGTTGTGATAAACAACCACACGTGTGCTGTGTGTGCAGAGTGTGTGGTGGAGCAAGAGAGAGAGAGCAAAAAATGTAAATTAATAACATTTTACAGAAACACAGAAACACATGAACTGACCTCAGAGTCTCCAGTCGACAGTTTGGACTCTCCAGTCCAGCAGAGAGAAGCTTCACTCCTGAATCCTGCAGCTCGTTGTACCTCAGCTCCAGCTGTCTCAGATGGGAGGGGTTGGACTTCAGAGCTGAGGCCAGAGAAGCACAGCTGATCTCTGACAACCTGCATCTCTCCAATCTGAATAAAGAATAAATTATGAAATTTCACAATTTAAATATTCAGTCAGTATAAACGTCACAAAGCTTCATTAAAATGTTGTAAAAAGACAATTCTGAATATATTTGTTATTGTCCGATAGTTAAAATAGAGATTATTGAACTTTTCATTGTAGTATGTATTTTTCTCATCACTTTAAAATACATTTTAAAAAACATGATTTGTAATCGAAGATGAAAATCAATAGTTGAGGATGTTCAGAGTGAATTATTCATGTTGTTATATGAAGGTTTTAAATGTGCAGCTCAACACTGCTCTGCCACAGTCAATGGACTAAACCACAGAAGAAGAAAACAGACTTCAGCATTAAGATACTCAGTGTGGATCAGTATAATATCAGCTGATGTCTGCAGTTTAGTGTCAACACAACTTTCACATCATATTAATCTGAGCACAGAAGGAAAAAATGGTGTCTGACCTCAGAGTCTCCAGTCGACAGTTTGGACTCTCCAGTCCAGCAGAGAGAAGCTTCACTCCTGAATCCAGCAGCTCGTTGTAACTCAGCTCCAGTTCTCTCAGATGGGAGGGGTTGGACTTCAGAGCTGAGGCCAGAGAAGCACAGCTGATCTCTGACAAACTGCAGCTCCTCAATCTGAATAAAGAATAAATGATGTAACTTTAAAAGACTTTAATGTTCCTGCTTGAACTCATTCAGTGTTTAATAATCTGTTCAGAGCTGAAGAAGGTTCAGAATGTAGATGTTTAGAAAATGAAGCTCCAAACACCTGAACCCAACAGGATGCAGGTTCAACACTGTCAAACACACAAAGTGAAACAGAGCTCTCATTAATATTAATGACAACGTGCTGCTGCTTCAATAAAGACGTAGTGATGTCACCTCTTAAACTCTGCAGCTCCACCAGAGGCTCCATCTGTACAAACTCATGTTGTGCAGCCAAATAAAAACCCACAGAAACTGATGTAACATTTGATTCTGCTATTTAAAGCTCCTGTTATTAAGATAGTTGAATTCTGAGTCTCGTTCCCAACTCGTCAAATACTGACGCTTTGGGATTGTAGCTCGGGTCGGCCGGCCGCCTCCGAAAGCGTCAACAGTATGTGTGAGATAATTGTGTCACACTTATAATTCATCAGCAGTGTAATATTTTCATGTTATTAAAGTTTGTCTTCAGAGTTTCACACATTCAACACGTGCAGTGTGTTGAATCAGAGATTACATCACACTCATGTGTCTTTTGTCCAACGTGACTTCAACATCATCCAACCTCCTTTTTTCAAAGATTCAACACTTTCTTTTCAGAGATTTAAATCTCTGCGGGGGGCCACACCTTTCTGATGTCAGATTAGGGGGTCTGTGTCCAACAACTTCTGTCACTTTACAAAAGTGACAAACAAACATTAACACCTTCCTCACTCTGTGATTGGTGCTGAGTGCAGGTGAGACAGAGCCCAGGTTTCAACTTCTCTCTCAGCTCTTTTTCATTTGTTACACAACTATTTCTGTCACTTTGAAATATGAACTGAGTGAAACACTACCAATGTCTTCCAGGAGAGAGCATGTGAGAAGTTACCTCCATATTTAACCCATTGTTGAGCCTCCAGCAGCTCTTGGCTCCACCTTTGGCTGTCTGAAACAGCTATGAACACGTTTAGCTTCACTGATGCACTGATCCCACGCTAAAAGGTGGAGCTAACACACTGCAGACCACTGATTGGTCAGTGGGAACAGCCAGAGTCGTCTCGTCCTCCACGCTCTGAAGTAACATTTCACTTTCTACCTGTTCAGCAGTCTTCTGTCTCGCTGCCTGCAGCCTTTCTCAAGTAAAGCTAGTTTCATGTTGTGATAAACAACCACACGTGTGCTGTGTGTGCAGAGTGTGTGGTGGAGCAAGAGAGAGAGAGCAAAAAATGTAAATTAATAACATTTTACAGAAACACAGAAACACATGAACTGACCTCAGAGTCTCCAGTCGACAGTTTGGACTCTCCAGTCCAGCAGAGAGAAGCTTCACTCCTGAATCCTGCAGCTCGTTGTAACTCAGGTCCAGCTCTCTCAGATGGGAGGGGTTGGACTTCAGAGCTGAGGCCAGAGAAGCACAGCTGATCTCTGACAACCTGCAGCTCCTCAATCTGAATAAAGAATAAATGATGTAACTTTAAAAGACTTTAATGTTCCTGCTTGAAATCATTCAGTGTTTAATAATCTGTTCAGAGCTGAAGAAGGTTCAGAATGTAGACGTTTAGAAAATGAAGCTCCAAACACCTGAACCCAACAGGATGCAGGTTCAACACTGTCAAACACACAAAGTGAAACAGAGCTCTCATAAAATAAATATTAAAATGGATTTAAACATGTGAGAACAACAACAGTATGTGTGAAATAATTGTGTCACACTTATAATTCATCAGCAGTGTAATATTTTCATTGTTATTAAAGTTTGTCTTCAGAGTTTCACACATTCAACACGTGCAGTGTGTTGAATGAGAGATTACATCACACTCATGTGTCTTTTGTCCAACGTGACTTCAACATCATCCAACCTCCTTTTTTCAAAGATTCAACACTTTCTTTTCAGAGATTTAAATCTCTGCGGGGGGCCACACCTTTCTGATGTCAGATTAGGGGGTCTGTGTCCAACAACTTCTGTCACTTTACAAAAGTGACAAACAAACATTAACACCTTCCTCACTCTGTGATTGGTGAGCTGAGTGCAGGTGAGATAGAGCCCAGGTTTCAACTTCTCTCTCAGCTCTTTTTCATTTGTTACACAACTATTTCTGTCACTTTGAAATATGAACTGAGTGAAACACTACCAATGTCTTCCAGGAGAGAGCATGTGAGAAGTTCCCTCCATATTTAAACCATTGTTGAGCCTCCAGCAGCTCTTGGCTCCACCTTTGGCTGTCTGAAACAGCTATGAACACGTTTAGCTTCACTGATGCACTCATCCCATGCTAAAAGGTGGAGCTAACACACTGCAGACCACTGATTGGTCAGTGGGAACAGCCAGAGTCGTCTCGTCCTCCACGCTCTGAAGTAACATTTCACTTTCTACCTTTCAGCAGTCTTCTGTCTCGCTGCCTGCAGCCTTTCTCAAGTAAAGCTAGTTTCATGTTGTGATAAACAACCACACGTGTGCTGTGTGTGCAGAGTGTGTGGTGGAGCAAGAGAGAGAGAGAGAGAGAGAGAGCAAAACATGTAAATTAATAACATTTTACAGATACACAAAAACACATGAACTGACCTCAGAGTCTCCAGTCGACAGTTTGGACTCTCCAGTCCAGCAGAGAGAAGCTTCACTCCTGAATCCTGCAGCTCGTTGACACTCAGCTCCAGTTCTCTCAGATGGGAGGGGTTGGACTTCAGAGCTGAGGCCAGAGAAGCACAGCTGATCTCTGACAAACTGCAGCTCTCCAATCTGAATAAAGAATAAATGATGAAACTTCACAATTTAAATGTTCAGTCAGTATAAACGTCACAAAGCTTCATTAAAATGTTGTAAAAAGACAATTCTGAATATATTTGTTATTATCTGATAGTTAAAATAGAGATTATTGAACTTTTCATTGTAGTATGTATTTTTCTCATCACTTTGAAATACATTTTAAAAAACATGATTTGTAATCTAAGATGAAAATCAATAGTTGAGGATGTTCAGAGTGAATTATTCATGTTGTTATATGAAGGTTTTAAATGTGCAGCTCAACATTGCTCTGCCACAGTCAATGGACTAAACCACAGAAGAAGAAAACAGACTTCAGCATTAAGATACTCAGTGTGGATCAGTATAATATCAGCTGATGTCTGCAGTTTAGTGTCAACACAACTTTCACATCATATTAATCTGAGCACAGAAGTAAAAAATGGTGTCTGACCTCAGAGTCTCCAGTCGACAGTTTGGACTCTCCAGTCCAGCAGAGAGAAGCTTCACTCCTGAATCCTGCAGCTTGTTGTGACCCAGCTCCAGTTCTCTCAGATGGGAGGGGTTGGACTTCAGAGCTGAGGCCAGAGAAGCACAGCTGATCTCTGACAAACTGCACCAACTCAATCTGAATGAAGAATAAATGCTGTAACTTTAAAAGACTTTAATGTTCCTGCTTGAAATCATTCAGTGTTTAATAATCTGTTCAGAGCTGAAGAAGGTTCAGGATGTAGACGTTTAGAAAATGAAGCTCCAAACACCTGAACCCAACAGGATGCAGGTTCAACACTGTCAAACACACAAAGTGAAACAGAGCTCTCATTAATATTAATGACAACGTGCTGCTGCTTCAATAAAGACGTAGTGATGTCACCTCTTAAACTCTGCAGCTCCACCAGAGGCTCCATCTGTACAAACTCATGTTGTGCAGCCAAATAAAAACCCACAGAAACTGATGGAACATTTGATTCTGCTATTTAAAGCTCCTGTTATTAAGATAGTTGAATTCTGAGTCTCGTTCCCAACTCGTCAAATACTGACGCTTTGGGATTGTAGGTCGGGTCGGCACCATCCCAAAGCGTCAGTATTTGACGGGTTGGGAACGAGACTCAAAAATCAACTCTCTTACTGTCGCCCTGGGTCATTTAATTTACCCCCAGATATTTGAATTACAAGTTTTCTTGGATATTAAGAGGTTCAGGTAAGTTTTGTTCTGAATAAATGTGTTTTGATGTTATTAACATGGTTCCTTTAATATGAACTTTATCCTGCCACTTTAAGCAGGTTGTTTGCAGTGTACCTGGCTAACGTGTGGCATAAACAGAGTACAACCTATGTTGTTTAACTTTATTGTATGTGATTGGTCGTGTATGAGTCATGACACTTTTCCTGTCTGGTGATTGGCTGTGGGGCGGAAGCTAACAGAGCAGTGAACTGTGTGAAAAAAGAAACGGAGAGAAGTCGGCGGCAGCAGCAGTGAAGAGAAGCAGAACAGAGAGACTTCTTTGTGTTCTGGTTGACAGCTTGTGTGTGTGTGTGTGTGTGTGTGTGTGTGTGTGTGTGTGTGTGTGTGTGTGTGTGTGTGTGTGTGTGGGCCCACAACATAATGAAGTACCACTTAAAGGTTCTATAAGAGTTCTTCAGGTGTGTTTAATACTAATGAAGGTCTTTGGTGCTGAAGTTCATCAGCAGTGATCAATAGCAGAGCAAAGTTAAAGAAACATTTCTGTGTTTGAACAAAAGTAAATTGACAGTGAATAGTAACAAAACAAGGTTAAAGGAACATTGCACTGAATTCATTGGTTTGACTTGTTAACATTTCATTCTGAACAAGCTCAGTAGAAAACCACATGTTGGGTTCACTGTGATTTACTGTGGATGGTTACATTTATTTTTTATGGCTATTAGAATTTTTATTTTTCTGTTAATAATTTTAAGTTAATTTATTGGGACATAGTTTTCATGTGATTCATTTTAAGTGCACTTAACTACAGTAAGAACACATTAAGAAGGTACGTAATAATCCTTTAATATTGAAATAAAAAGAGACAGTTATCCAATGAAGAGCACATAAATACATGAGAGGAGGTGTCTTCTGTCCAACGCGACTTAAACTTCATCCAACCTCCTTTTCTCAAAGATTCAACACTTTCTTTTCAGAGATTTAAATCTCTGTGTATCTGTGTATCTGTGTATCTGTGTATCTGTGTATCTGTGTATCTGTGTATCTGTGTATCTGTGTATGCTGTACGTCAGGCAGTAATATACAATAATGTAGTGTCACCTGTCACTGTGTGTGTGTGTGCGTGCGTGCGTGCGTGCGTGCGTGCGTGCGTGCGTGCGTGCGTGCGTGCGTGCGTGCGTGTGTGTGTGATATAAATATATAATCTGGTGTCAAACTTTAAACTGAGTTGTTGTGATTTGAGCTCAGACAAACCCAGAAAACAAGTGAACTGAAGGAAATGTAAAACTTCTGTTCTGATTTAAATGTTATAGATCTACACAGAAACACATGAACTGACCTCAGAACCTCCAGTCGACAGTTTGGACTCTCCAGTCCAGCACAGAGAAGCTTCTCTCCTGAACCCTGCAGCTCGTTGTAACTCAGGTCCAGTTCTGTCAGATGGGAGGGGTTGGACTTCAGAGCTGAGGCCACGACTTCACAGTGACTCTCTGAGAGTCCACAGTGAATAAATCTGTGATTACAGATAAAAGAACAGTAAAACAATAAAATGAGACTTTATTGTGAAAACAGATTCATACATGTTGCATCACAAAGCACAGGGGGTCAGTTGGTCGGCCTGAGCTGGTCAGTCATTGATCACAAGGTTTGTAGTTTGAAACTTGAGCTCCTTCTGCCCACGAGGCCCCAGACTTTCCCTGCCTGAGGAGATCAGAGGGGCTGAATCGCTGCCCCGTTTTATATCAGCCCCCAAAACACACTTGAATAAAGCTGCTTTTAACCCTGATGTGGATGTTTTTATCTTGATGTTTGATTTTGGTTTGTTTGATTCATTCTGTGCTCTTTATATTTATATTTGTAATTGTCAGGTAAAACTTGCTTTTTCTTGTGACTCTTTCGTTGTGTTGCTGTTTAATGTGTGTACAGCACTTTGTAACTGCTTTTAAAAGTCGTATATCAAGAAAATAAATCAATAAATGAACCTCCTGAGTGTCCTCGAGCAACATGAACCAAACTGATGTTCAGGACAAAGTGTCCAAATGACTGTAATGTAAACGTGTCAGATTTGAGTTGATTTATATTCATGAAGCTTCATGTAAATTCACTGTAGGTTGTTTAACTGCACTCGTATGTGTTTACCTCAGTTATGTGTTTGTGTGGATTTTGTTCTTTGATGCATTTTATTCTGTTGCTCCGTCTGCTTTTCACCTCCCATTAAATTAATTCAGCCTCTTCTCCTGCATCAATAGTATAATTAGTGCTAAAGATTGAGTTATTATCATTTGATGGGTGATCATTTGTCTCAGGTGGAGTTCACCTGGCTGAAGGAAATGTTTTGGAAAGTAGACGACTACATGTCATTTCATCTCTGAGCTTGGTGATGATCATTGATTCAATCAGCAGGTTTCATACTTGTTGAGGAAAACATGTATCGTGTTGAGGTTTTATATAATGCATGTGTGTAAAGTGTTTGTCTTTAATACTGAAGGCTTCAGCTTTACCAGGATTTTTAATATTAATCACATCTGGACTTACCGAGCCTTTCTGCAGTTCCTCACAGCTGGAATCAGTCTCTGTTGTCCTGCCAGTGATGTGTTGTATTTCTCTGTGTCCAACTCATCCAGAACCTCCTCTGACATCTGCAGCATGTAGGCCAGAGCTGAGCAGTGGATCTCAGAGAGATACTTCTCTGATCTGTTCTCTGACTTCAGGAACTCTTGGATCTCCTGATGGACTGAGTGGTCGTTCATCTCCGTCAGACAGTGGAAGATGTTGATGCTTCTGTCAGGAGAGATCTCATCACTGTTCATCTCCTTCAGGCTGTTGATGGCTCTCTGGATGATTTCTGGACTGTTGTCTGTCCGACCCAGCAGGCCTGCTAAGAGTCTCTGGTTGGACGTCAGAGAGAGGCCATGAAGAAAGCGAACAAACAGGTCCAGGTGGCCATTTTTACTTTCAAGGGATTTCTCCATGGCTCTCCTCAGGAAGTCATCCAGGGTTGAGGGTCTCCATCCTCCCAGGAAGTCCTTCAGCACCTCTGTGTTGCTGTTGGTGTGACAGTGGAACATGTAGACTGCAGCCAGAAACTCCTGAACGCTCAGATGAACAAAGCAGTAGACTGTTTTCTGGAAGATCACACTCTCTCTTCTGAAGATCTCTGTACAAACTCCTGAGTACACCGAGGCCTCTGTGGCATTAAGACCACACCGCTCCAGGTCTTCTTGGTAGAACATGATGTTTCCTGTCTCCAGATGTTCAAACGCCAGCCTCCCCAGCTTCAGAAGAACTTCCCTGTCAGCCTCTGTCAGCTCCTGTGGACTCTCATGTCCCTCATCGTACTTCTGCTTCTTCCTCTTTGTCTGAACCAGCAGGAAGTGTGAGTACATGTCAGTCAGGGTCTTGGGCAGCTCTCCTCTCTGGTCTGTAGTCAACATGTGCTCCAGAACTGTAGCAGTGATCCAGCAGAAGACTGGGATCAGACACATGATGTGGAGGCTCCTGGAGGTCTTGATGTGTGAGATGACTCTGCTGGACAGATCTTCATCACTGAACCTCCTCCTGAAGTACTCCTCCTTCTGGGCGTCAGTGAAGCCTCGTACTTCTGTTACCCTGTCGACACGTGAAGGAGGGATCTGATTGGCCGCTGCAGGTCGGGAAGTTATCCAGACGAGAGCCGAGGGAAGCAGCTTCCCCTCGATGAGGTTTGTCAGCAGCGCGCTGACTGATGACTCCTGTGTAACATCAGACACGACCTCATGGTTCTTGAAATCCAGTGACAGTCTGCTTTCATCCAGGCCGTCAAAGATGAACAGAAGTTTACAGGCAGCGAGCTTCTCTGCTGTCACCTTCTGTAATGTTGGATGGAAAACATGGAGCAGCCTGAGAAGACTGTACTGCTCATCTCTGATCAGGTTCAGCTCCCTGAACGAGAGCAGAACCACCAGACTGACATCTTGGTTTTCGGAGCCCTCGGCCCAGTCCAGAGTGAACTTCAGCACTGAGAAGGTTTTTCCAACTCCAGCGACGCCGTTGGTCAGAACCACTCTGATGCGTCTCTGTTGGTCAGGTGAGGCTTTAAAGATGTCGCAGCACCTGATTGGTGTTTCACTGAAGGTCTTCTTCTTGGAAACTGTCTCCAGCTGCCTCACCTCATGTTGGGTATTAACCTCTTCACTCTGTCCCTCTGTGATGTAGAGCTCAGTGTAGATCTTGTTAAGGAGGGTTCCACTTCCTGTTTCATCACTTCCTGTTTCATCACTTCCTGTTTCATCACTTCCTTCAGTCACACGTTCACATCTCCTCCTCAGACTGATCTTATGTTCATGGAAAACCTCCTGCAGACCAACATTCACTGAAAAAAGACAAAAAAGTGGGAGACAAAAAATACAATGTGACAATCAGCAGTCAATGGTCTTTTCATTACAAATTAAAACCATCAGTATAAGAACATGTTTGTTGTTTTCTTTGTCTTTCTCTACACCTTAACGTCGTGGAGAGGTTTGTGTGTCCCTGTGATCCTCGGAGCTCTGTTGTCGGGGGCATTAGCCCCTGGCAGGGTCTCGCAAAGCTAATCAGCCCCAGAGGAGGAGCCGGACTGAGAGTGATTCAAAGAGCCTTTATGAATCAGCCACAAAGGTGCTGCAGCACCTGAACCAGGAAAGAGACATCAGGGCACCTTTCTGGAGCTCAACCTGGGAGTGGAGGTCGCTGGTGAATATCTGGTGTCTGGCCTTTGACTACATGGAGACGCCACCCTGTGGGCTGACTACCAGCAGGGACGGGCATTGGGGTCGGGTGTGTGCCAGTTTCATGCAAAAGAAGGCAGGTGTGCTGATTCCTGGCATCCCAGACTGGTCCTCAGGACAGGGAGTGTCTCCTCTCATGGGGGAAGGAACAGGTGCTGGTGCCGGAGGTGGGGCGGTACCAACTACATTTAGTTGGGCTCACCTCTATGCACAGCACTGTTTCTTGAACTCAACTCCTCTGCTTGAGGGACAACATCTCAGGTTGGCCCCTGTAAATGACCACCACCTGCACCTCAGCCCGTCCACTACACTCTGCTGCTGCTGACTGCTTGTTATTCCCTCACTACAAGGGAGGACCAGCTACTGCTCAACTAGATCCAGACTGTCTGATGTCCTGGATCCACAATAGTGACACAAACTCCCCAGTGACATCAGAACAGAAGAAACTCGACACAACTTCAGACTGAAAACTCTCCTGTTCAGACTGAAAACTCTCCTGTCAGACTGAAAACTCTCCTGTTAGACTGAAACTCTCCTGTTCAGACTGAAAACTCTCCTGTTAGACTGAAAACTCTCCTGTTAGACTGAAAACTCTCCTGTTAGACTGAAAACTCTCCTGTTAGACTGAAACTCTCCTGTTCAGACTGAAAACTCTCCCGTTCAGACTGAAAACTCTCCTGTTCAGACTGAAAACTCTCCTGTTCAGACTGAAAACTCTCCTGTCAGACTGAAAACTCTCCTGTTAGACTGAAACTCTCCTGTTCAGACTGAAAACTCTCCTGTTAGACTGAAAACTCTCCTGTTAGACTGAAAACTCTCCTGTTAGACTGAAAACTCTCCTGTTAGACTGAAACTCTCCTGTTAGACTGAAACTCTCCTGTTCAGACTGAAAACTCTCCCGTTCAGACTGAAAACTCTCCTGTTCAGACTGAAAACTCTCCTGTTCAGACTGAAAACTCTCCTGCTCAGACGGCACCTTGGTCCATAAAAACAATCTCTCTCTGTTGATCTCTTATTGCTTCTAGTTGTAGCTCTTGAACCATTTTAACATAATTGATGAATGTGATCTGCTCATGTTGTATCCACATGGTTCAGTCAGTTATTTTCAGTCTCTTTGGATAAAAACGTCGGCTAAATGAACGTATTGTAATGAAGCAGGTCACATTTTAAGCTGTTTAATGTGCTGACACTGAGCAGCTAATTAGCATCTGCTGCAGCCTGAAAATAGATGTTAGCAGGAAAGCTAATGTGGACTGTTGTTTAAAGCGCTGTTTTGTCTCAAGCTGCTGTCTGACACTTCTCCATCTCCATCTCTGCATACAGAGAACAAGCAGCTCTCTGATTGGTTAATGTGAGACATAACAAATGTATTAAAACAACAAGTAGTGTGTTCAGACATGAAGACACCAGCAGACAGATATATAGTCTCACTTTGTACAGTGCTGGTCAGACTGGCTGTCTGCAGTCCAGCTCCTGTTCTGGATCGTTTCCCACACTGGGGACAGGAGGAGAGTCCTGGTGAAGCAGACTGGTCCCAGTATGATGTGATGCACTGTCTGCAGAACCAGTGTCCACAGCTGGCAGAGACTGGATCCTTCAGGACGTCCTGACAGGAAACACAGCAGGACGGCTGCTCCTCCACAGAAACACGCCTCCTCTTCTTCTCTCTGTGAAGACATTTCTTTACAACTAAAACCATTTGTTGATTGTTTCTAAAAATATCAAGATTTGGTCGACACTGTTGAGAAGCTCAGATCAGCTGACAGAGGACAGTAAAACTGTCTTTACTTTTCTGACTGAATTCAGCTTCAGTCTGGATGGTTATTTGTGTTATTTCAACTCTTCTGTTTAGTCAGTTTGAACCTGGAGTTAAAAGTGTTCTCAATAACTGTGGTCGACCACGATGACATGACTTTAACTATGACATGACTTTAACTATGACATGACTTTAACTATGACGTGACTTTAACTATGAGATGACTTTAACTATGACATGACTTTAACTATGACGTGACTTTAACTATGAGATGACTTTAACTATGACGTGACTTTTAACAACAGCATTCGTAATGGTTTAACAAGAGGACAATCTCCCCTCGCTCTCCCCTCCTGTACTTCTACCTGCTCTGCACAGAAAAGAGAGAGAGACGTTCTCCAGAAATACCGTCAGCAGTTTGTGGCTGTTAAACCCAGATTAAGATCATCTCAGTTTGAAACAGTATCTGCAGGAATAGTTCTTTAAGAGAACATTTTGTCTTCATCCTCAAAGCATCATCTTCATCAGGTCAGTTTACAGTAAGAACAGTCTCTTACTTTGAGTCTGATGGTCCAGGTTCATTACTGAAGAGTGGAGGAGGATCGTTGGACTGGTCACTCTTCATAGACAGACAGCTGGATCCTGGAGACTCTGCTCTCTGTCTGTTGGACTGAACTCTGCAAACACCAACATGTTTGTATTGATATCACATGAATCTTTGAGAAATTCTCTGATGACAAAGTCATTTAAGAAGCTCTAAACACACAAACTACTGCTACTGTTGATGAAAAGGAGCTTTCAAAGTCTCTATTTGTCCTCTTAGATCAGATTACAGCTTTTTAGGAGACTGACAGCTGCCACAGATAGTAAGAGGAACATGAGCCGTCAAAAGTCTGTTAGATTTAGGTAGAAAATACATTTTAGATGAATTTTGAATATAAAAATACAAAATCAACAAAACAAAGCACGTTAGTGAGAGAGGGAACAGAACAAAGTCACATAAATGAGTTAGTATCAGGTGTCTTACTCTGAGTCTGATGGTCCAGGTTCATTACTGAAGTCTGGAGGACGACCTTTGGACCGGTCACTCTTCATAGACAGACAGCTGGATCCTGGAGACTCTGCTCTGTCCTCCTCCTCCTTCACACAAACACTCATCTTCTGCTCTGAAGTCAGTCTGAGAGGTGAAACAGTAGCTGTGAGCTCAGGACACAAGAATCAGGAAACAAGTTTGTTCAAGAGTCGCACAAGACCGAGAGAGCAGGAAGTAACACACACTCTCTCTCCCCTTCACACACACATTATACAGTATAATAAAAGCAGCCAGAAGTCCACCTGGTCACTTTTCTTCACACCTGTGCTTGTTTTCTTGGGTTACTGGAGGTTTAAAGAGGATTATTCAGCCAATCAGGACTTTGTGTCCACAGATGAATCAAAGTGTTGAGTTCACTCCAACATTTCTTTCCTCCACAGTCCACAGGGAGAAAACTGACTCACAGTAAGTAAAGTCACAGGAAATAATCACAATGTGTTGTTAACACTCACCCTGCCTCAGACTCCAGCTGCTCTCCTTCTGCTCTGCATCTTAAAATGGAGTCTGACTGAATACTTTCACTTTCAGGGTTCCTCCCTGTGTGTGTGTGTGTGTGTGTGTGTGTGTGTGTGTGTGTGTGTGTGTGTGTGTGTGTGTGTGTGTGTGTGTGTGTGTGTGATGACTTCCTTGGCTCCTCCCTGTTCTCATGTTCTTCTTCTGATTTTATGACTTTAAAGGTGCATACCGCCACCTATTGTCCCGGAGTATGTAGCCTGGAGATGATGAAAACTGAGCCTTTCAGGTTTCTTAGCAGATGTTTTACAGAAGTCCACTGCTCTTCTGTTGGCTCAGAAAAATACTGCGACAGTTTGCTGACAACAAAACTCAGCTGGGGTCTTGTACATGTAGTTGGACAGATCAGGCTGCCGGCTGCCTCTGGATTTTCTGACACTCATCTTTTCTGCATCATCAGTGTAGTTCAGTTTCTGTTCACAAGGTGTCGCTCTATGTTCACAGTTTTGCATGTTAAACCTTTCAAGTGCTTTTTCAACACATTTCTTTTGTGACATTGTTACACATCCATCACTCAGCTCAAAGTCGATGCCAAGAAAACGTCTCAGTTCTCCTCAGCCTTTCATTTTGAATCTTGCTGTGAGCGTCTCCTTCACAACTTTTAGTGCATCTCCATCACTGGCAGCAATGATTACATCATCAACCCATATTATTATGATCACCTTCTCATTTCCTGTTTCCCTTGTGTAAACACAATGATCAGCAGGGTTTTGTACTAAATGCTTCTCACTTAGATAATCATGTAGCGTCTTGTTCCAGTCTCTGCCGGACTGTTTCAGCCCATAAAGTGACTTCTCTAGCTATTGTAGTCCAGGCCACTTTGTGACTCTACCCTTCAGCCACACTGATAGACAACAGATTTACTGATGTCACAGACAACAATGCAATAAGTGGATTACTGATCAGTGATGTCAGTGAGCAGCTACCAGTGTTTACAGTGTGTGACAGTGACGACAAGAAGGAAAAGCAGGACATTAAACTGGAGCACAGACGAGTCAGGACAGAGGAGTCAATGAACGCTTTAAAACATGAATTACTAAACCAAAACTGGGAAATATTATATAAAGAAGAAAACCTTGACAAAGCGTATGAAATATTCTTAAGAGTTTAATGTTTAATGTCCTGCTTTTCCTTCAAATTGTTATCTGATAAAAAAAACTGTCCAATAAAACAAATCAATAAAAAACAGAAATATTCAGACAGCCATGGATCACTAAGGGATTACAAAATGTCTGCAGAAAGAAAAATACACTATATAGAGAATTCATAAAACAGAACCAAAGAGGCAGAAAATAAATATAAACAATATAAAGTTCACTAATATTGTGAGAATTAGTAGGAAGGAATATTATAGCAGTCTATGAGATAATAATAAAAAACAATATTAAAGGTATATGGAATATATTAAACAGCGTTGTTGGAAATGGTTCTAGACAAGTTAATGACCATCAGGACTTTGTTGATAATGATTATTAACGATATGGATGATGTAGTTAATGGCTTCAATAATTAAAACTGGCAGGAAAAATCCCTGATTCTGTGACATCTGAAGAGAAAAATGTTGATTTGATGTAAAATAATCCTGACTCAGTGTTTCTGACAGCAGTGGAAGAGAGCCAAACTGTACAGATTGTTCACAAATGTAAAAACTAAACTTCCACTGACTGAAATGACACTGACATGAGAAGAGTTTTAAAACATCATTGAGGGAATTGCTAAACCACTAACACACATCTGTAACTTCTCACTCCAAACTGGTAAATTCCCAGTAAATTGAAGATAACAGAAGTCACAGCTGTACAGAACTGGAGACAAACACCACTTCACAGATTACAGGCCTGTTTCTCTGCTGCCTCAGTTTGACTCAATCTGATAAAAACTCTTTGTTGACGGACGGAACAACTTCATCAATGATTTACTAACTGACAGTCGATACGGATTCAGATCCAACAGATCAACATCTTCAGCAGTCACTGAACTTATTGAAGAAATCACAAGCTGCTTAGACCAAAAGAAATATTTATTGATCTGAAGAAAGCATCGGATACAATCAATCCTGACAGATGGATTAATAAAGTGGAGCGGTGTGGTATCAGAGGGGTTGTTCTGAACTGGCTGAGAAGCTCTCTAGACAACAGCAACAGTTTGTGAAGATGGTGAGGACGTGTGGTCATGTTGGGACATTGCTTGTGGAGTCCACCAGGGGTCAGTGTTGGGGCCACTTCTCTTCATACTCTACATTAATGACACATGTCAAACATCAACATTAGTTATTTGCAGATGACACAAACATGTTTTGTCCTGGAGAGGATTTGCAGCAGATTCTGAAGTTGATCACATCTGAAATGAGCAAATTAAAAAGCTGCTTTGACAGAAATCAATTATGTTGTATTATCATGTTTGAAAACTGTGAATGAAATAATCAAGTACAGGTGGAGATAGATGGTGTGAACATTGAAAGAGTGCATGTAAATACATTTCTGGGTGTGATAATAGAGCACAACATCTGCTGGAAACCTCACATAAAACATGTTCAATCTAAAGTGTCAGGAAGCGTCTCAGTCCTGTGTGAGACAAAGCTCGTACTGGATCACAAACCACTGCACATTCTCTACTGTTCACTGGTCTGACCATGTTTAAATGACTGTGTGGAGGTTTGAGGGGAAACACCTACAGAAGATCACTGCAACCACTGTTCACACTTCAACAAAGAGCCGTAAGAACAGTTCATGACGTCAGATATTATCATCACACTGACTGATTGTTTTTAAATTCACGTGTGATAAAGTTCATCCATCTGGTTGAATATCAAACTGCACAAATAATGTATGAAGCAAGAAACAAACTACTAGCAGGTAATATTCAGACACTGTTTCTTTGATGGAGAGGGGGATTATATTTTGAGGGAGAAGTTGAATTTCAAGATGCGAGCTGTTCAGACGACTATAAAAAGTAAGTGCGTTTCAATCTGCGGTGTGAAACTGTGGAACGGTTCGAGCTCGGAGCTAAAGCAACGTCCAACAATGATCCAGTTCAAAACAAGGTACAAGGAGATGATTTTCAAAAGGTCCAGGGACGAGGGCTTTAAAATTCACCAGGTGTCTTCATGCATGTGATGTATGCATGTGTTTGTGTGCAGGAAATATTAATATGTTATGAAATATACATTTGTGGTCATAACTTTTATAATAAGATACAGAAACTTGGTCAATGTATATATATTGTGTATATTATATTATAAGCTATGTATATTTGTATGTGTGTGTGTGTGTACATAGATGTGTGAGCATGTAGGTGTGTATATGTACATGTGTTCAGTACATATGTATATATGCATTTATGGGTGTGTATGTAATATATTTGTATATAATATGTGATGATTAATTGTACATGTAGTATATTGAATTGTATATAGTTAGATGGGAGCGTACGAAGGTTCAGGAATGGAAGTCAGTTGATTGTGATTAATTAGTGAGTTGTGGAGAAGAGGTAGGATTAAATAAGTGTTTAGCATCAAGAAGACACTGTAGATGCTCTGATTGTACCTGATTACAACAAACGCTTATCAATCAATCAATCATCAGATTTCAAATAAAATAGAAAAAAACAAAAACTTGACTCTTTTCACTAAATAGTGTGAAATCAGCAATATTACAGCAGCAGAAAGGATCGCAAAGATAGAGAGCATCAATTAAAAACAGTGGTAATAAATAACTATGAGAAAGATTATACGTATAAATATGAGTAAAACAAGCAGCAGAAACAATATAAACAATATGAATAAGAAAGAAAAATATTGACACTACCGGGATAATAGATCAGATCAGTGTGTGCAACCTGTGACAGTCGTATGTCAGAATACATGAAGAATTAAAGGACTTGTGTCTCAGCAGGATTTAGAAAAACTTCCATGCGTTTATCAGTCGGCTCTTGTTTTTCACAGGTCTATAATATATTTTAGCTGGACTTCTTTCAAGATCCATTTCAGGTGTATTTTTTTCCCCCCTGACTACGGGAGGTACTGCGCCGTTCGTCAGAAGACTCCGTCTGCGTGCATATCTAACGTAGAGCATAAATGAGCCTTTAGTCAGCGGGTCGGGTGTGTAAAAAGTAAAGCGTCATCTCATCAGCCTGTCATATTAGCAGGAATGTTCATTTTGGAGCGATGTTGAACTTTAAAGCCTTTGTCGGTCCACAGCAATGACATGCAGGTGTTATTGTCACAGTAATGTTGTCATAAACAGAACAAACCTGCTGTTAGATCCCGAGTTTACCCCTGTTCAGGAGGTACTGGACCAGCTCTCCATCTAAAGGGTCAGGTCCCTAACCTACAAGGTGTTGCTTCAATATGGATTTAAATAGGGACAGCTTAAGCTGGTAGCGAGGAGACTCTCCCAGCTTCTCACTGCCTATGTCTGAACATCTACCCTGCGTCCTCTGGTGTAGCACCTGACATGAACAGCCCTCGAGTCAGATACAGTCACCAGCACGCACATTAACAGCAGCTCTCCTCTCAATGACCTGAGCACTTGGTCTGGTGCTAGGATGAGTTTTTGGGGCTTTTTGTAAACAAGGGTCAGTTAAATTTAGCTGACGAGAGTAACGTTTAAGAACCTTTAAGATATGTTGCACACTTATCACCTAACTTCTTACTTCCATCAAAGAGACATAAAATCAGTGTCCACAACTTCTTATTTAACTACAGCTGAAGGTTTATTACAAAGTTTATCAAAAGCAAAGCATACAGCTCAATCTTATCTCAATTACTATCAATCATTATCAAGAATACCTGTTGAAAAAGATCACAATTCTGTATATTATAAAGATTAATCTAAAAGAGCTGAGGCTGGTTGAAATACTTAGATGTAGTAGAGATTGAGAGGGTCAGGCCTTCCAGTAAGTCTTTCCCTTCCTGCTGAAAGTCCAAATCTTCTTGGTGAATCAAGAACCCGTCCCAAGTCCAAACTTCATGCCAGCAGAGTGAGCGAAAGAGACTCCAAAATCAAAATTATAATCCACAGTTGGTTGGAAAATGGTCAGTCCTCCTTCTGCTCTGTTGTCCTCGGATCCAACTGTGAATCTCCTGAAGTCCATTCTGCGATGAATGAATGGGTTAATCCAAGGAAGGAGAGCGGAGGAAGAACATGGTCTCCTCTGTTGCTGTGTTTTTTTAGACTCTCTCAGCTGGTCATCTATTGCTTCAGACGGAGACTCTGATTACTTCCCTATAAGGTCGTGCAGCCGCTTCCTTTGTTTTGCAAACTCATTGTGATGTGAACTTTAATCACACTTCAGCTTGTTTATTACTTTTGTCTGATTAATCTCTTCATTCTCATTTTTATAACTTCATTATAACTTCTTTGTAGTCATGACAACAATCATAACACATCTGATTATAAATACAATACACTAATAGCAGAGCTCTTATATTCTTAATCACTGTCAGGACTAGGTATAATGTCCTTCAACTTGCCGATGCTGTATGGCAGGTGTGTAGGGATCTTAACTCTGTTGACACTGCAGAGTCACTTTGTGTTCAGGGTATCTGAGTGAATCAAAAACAGAAAAACGGAATCCAGACTCTGGTCCAGGTCCAGGTTCCAGGTGGAGGAGGTGTCTGAGTGTGGAGCAGAAGGAGTGGAGGAGTGTCAGTGTGTCTGCAGAGACGGTGAAGAAGGACAGAACAGCAGCAGAGCAGTCCAGATACACTGATGATACTGTCACATCCAGAGGAACACAGGGATGATGCTGGACTGGACAGTGGAGCTGATCTCAGAGCAGTTCACACTGCAGCACTGACATCATCTCCACGTGTTGTGATTGGTCCGTCAGTCACTGCTGGATGAAGCTCTCCTCTCCGCCCAGTCAGAGCCTCTCCACCCACCAGCTGATGGTGCTGCTTCAACCTCTCTGGACCTCCACCTTTCTCATCACTCACTCTGACAGAGATCACGACCTCCACCTGATGAGAGAAGCAGAGAGACAGCAGAGGTGATACATGAGTGTCTACAGAGACTCCCTCCATCAGCTGTCAGTCAGTGATATAAAGACCAGCAGGACTTCAGTCCTGTTCAGACCACAAGTGGAGCGGCTGTGTAGCGTAGCCAGCTTCCTTCCAGCTCATGTTAACGTGTTGGAGTGAAGCTCACAGGTTTACTCTGCAGGTTTCACTCAAGCACACAGTGAAATAAACTGCTCAGAGTCCCTGAACGCATCATCACTGCAGAAACACTTTAATGATGATTGACTGCTGTTAAAAACCAGAGTCTCAGTCACACCTGAACATTTCATCTGCTTTAAATATTACAAACATGTAAATATGGAGTCTGTTCTAAAAATATCTGGATAAAACTAAAGACAGATGGACAGATAAATATTTGATGTTAAAGCTCCTACATGTTCATACAAAGACTGAACAGTCAGCATCAGCTGTGGTTACTGGACTTCAGCAGAGGTTCTGGTCTGTGAGGAGACCACATGGTTACTAAATGTAACCGCGGTTCTCTGAATAAGAGTCAGTGATGTGCAGGCTTCAGTCAGAGCGATCTGTACGGTGGCCCTGAAGGTCAAAACACAACCACACTTCAGATTATGGAAAAGGTGGGACGGTGTTCTTGTTTGTTATTGGACAGAACCAGAGTCTCTGGTGACAGTTTGATGTTTTGTGGGATGTTGTTGTGTTTTGACCTTCAGGGCCACCGTAGACCTGAGAGCTGTGACAAAGATGGACTGATCAGTTGTTCAGTGTTGAAATGAGAGAACAAAGATTTGATGCTACAACAGTTTGATGGATGAGGACACTGTCTCTACACATCCTGTGATGCTGTCAGCTGTGATCCAAATTTACTTCCTGTACACATGAACACAACAACAACAGTCGTCTTCACTTCAACTCAAACACACGATCACAACAAGCTTCTGGCTCCTCTGATTGGCTGACTGTTCCCCCTCTATCTCTTTCTGTCCAATCCTGAAGCCTGTCACCGTTCTCCTCTCAGCTTCACTGAGGAAAGCAGGAAATACTGGATCTTTACTTTGACACTGACTGTGTTTATTACAACACTGCTGAAACCAGCATGGACTGACTCCAACTCTCTACTGACCTCAGAGTCTCCAGTCGACAGTTTGGACTCTCTAGTACAGCACGGAGAAGCTTCACTCCTGAATCCTGCAGGTTGTTGCCACTCAGGTCCAGTTCTCTCAGATGGGAGGGGTTGGACTTCAGAGCTGAGGCCAGAGAAGCACAGCTGATCTCTGACAAACTGCAGAGACTCAATCTGAATAAAGAATAAATGATGAAACTTCACAATTTAAATATTCAGTCAGTATAAACGTCACAAAGCTTCATTAAAATGTTGTAAAAAGACAAAATAGAGATTATTGAACTTTTCATTGTAGTATGTATTTTTCTCATCACTTTAAAATGCATTTCAAAAAACATGATTTGTAATCAAAGATGAAAATCAATAGTTGAGGATGTTCAGAGTGAATTATTCATGTTGTTATATGAAGGATTAAATGTGCAGCTCAACATTGCTCTGCCACAGTCAATGGACTAAACCACAGAAGAAGAAAACAGACTTCAGCATTAAGATACTCAGTGTGGATCAGTATAATATCAGCTGATGTCTGCAGTTTAGTGTCAACACAACTTTCACATCATATTAATCTGAGCACAGAAGTAAAAAATGGTGTCTGACCTCAGAGTCTCCAGTCGACAGTTTGGACTCTCCAGTCCAGCAGAGAGAAGCTTCACTCCTGAATCCTGCAGCTTGTTGTGACTCAGCTCCAGCTGTCTCAGATGGGAGGGGTTGGACTTCAGAGCTGAGGCCAGAGAAGCACAGCTGATCTCTGACAAACTGCAGCTCCACAATCTGAATAAAGAATAAATGATGTCAGTTTAAAAGACTTTAATGTTCCTGCTTGAAATCATTCAGTGTTTAATAATCTGTTCAGAGCTGAAGAAGGTTCAGGATGTAGACGTTTAGAAAATGAAGCTCCAAACACCTGAACCCAACAGGATGCAGGTTCAACACTGTCAAACACACAAAGTGAAACAGAGCTCTCATTAATATTAATGACAACGTGCTGCTGCTTCAATAAAGACGTAGTGATGTCACCTCTTAAACTCTGCAGCTCCACCAGAGGCTCCATCTGTACAAACTCATGTTGTGCAGCCAAATAAAAACCCACAGAAACTGATGTAACATTTGATTCTGCTATTTAAAGCTCCTGTTATTAAGATAGTTGAATTCTGAGTCTCGTTCCCAACTCGTCAAATACTGACGCTTTGGGATTGTAGCTCGGGTCGGCCGCCTCCCAAAGCGTCAACAGTATGTGTGAGATAATTGTGTCACACTTATAATTCATCAGCAGTGTAATATTTTCATGTTATTAAAGTTTGTCTTCAGAGTTTCACACATTCAACACGTGCAGTGTGTTGAATCAGAGATTACATCACACTCATGTGTCTTTTGTCCAACGTGACTTCAACATCATCCAACCTCCTTTTTTCAAAGATTCAACACTTTCTTTTCAGAGATTTAAATCTCTGCGGGGGGCCACACCTTTCTGATGTCAGATTAGGGGGTCTGTGTCCAACAACTTCTGTCACTTTACAAAAGTGACAAACAAACATTAACACCTTCCTCACTCTGTGATTGGTGAGCTGAGTGCAGCTGAGACAGAGCCCAGGTTTCAACTTCTCTCTCAGCTCTTTTTTCATTTGTTACACAACTATTTCTGTCACTTTGAAATATGAACTGAGTGAAACACTACCAATGTCTTCCAGGAGAGAACATGTGAGAAGTTACCTCCATATTTAAACCATTGTTGAGCCTCCAGCAGCTCTTGGCTCCACCTTTGGCTGTCTGAAACAGCTATGAACACGTTTAGCTTCACTGATGCACTGATCCCACGCTAAAAGGTGGAGCTAACACACTGCAGACCACTGATTGGTCAGTGGGAACAGCCAGAGTCGTCTCGTCCTCCACGCTCTGAAGTAACATTTCACTTTCTACCTGTTCAGCAGTCTTCTGTCTCGCTGCCTGCAGCCTTTCTCAAGTAAAGCTAGTTTCATGTTGTGATAAACAACCACACGTGTGCTGTGTGTGCAGAGTGTGTGGTGGAGCAAGAGAGAGAGAGCAAAACATGTAAATTAATAACATTTTACAGATACACAGAAACACATGAACTGACCTCAGAGTCCTCAGTCGACAGTTTGGACTCTCCAGTACAGCAGAGAGAAGCTTCACTCCTGAATCCTGCAGCTTGTTGTCACTCAGCTGCAGCTGTCTCAGATGGGAGGGGTTGGACTTCAGAGCTGAGGCCAGAGAAGCACAGCTGATCTCTGACAACCTGCAGAGACTCAATCTGAATAAAGAATAAATGATGAAACTTCACAATTTAAATATTCAGTCAGTATAAACATCACAAAGCTTCATTAAAATGTTGTAAAAAGACAATTCTGAATATATTTGTTATTGTCTGATAGTTAAAATAGAGATTATTGAACTTTTCATTGTAGTATGTATTTTTCTCATCACTTTAAAATACATTTTAAAAAACATGATTTGTAATCGAAGATGAAAATCAATAGTTGAGGATGTTCAGAGTGAATTATTCATGTTGTTATATGAAGGTTTTAAATGTGCAGCTCAACACTGCTCTGCCACAGTCAATGGACTAAACCACAGAAGAAGAAAACAGACTTCAGCATTAAGATACTCAGTGTGGATCAGTATAATATCAGCTGATGTCTGCAGTTTAGTGTCAACACAACTTTCACATCATATTAATCTGAGCACAGAAGTAAAAAATGGTGTCTGACCCCAGAGTCTCCAGTCGACAGTTTGGACTCTCCAGTCCAGCAGAGAGAAGCTTCACTCCTGAATCCTGCAGCTTGTTGTAACTCAGCTCCAGCTCTCTCAGATGGGAGGGGTTGGACTTCAGAGCTGAGGCCAGAGAAGCACAGCTGATCTCTGACAAACTGCAGTTCTCCAATCTGAATAAAGAATAAATGATGTAACTTTAAAAGACTTTAATGTTCCTGCTTGAAATCATTCAGTGTTTAATAATCTGTTCAGAGCTGAAGAAGGTTCAGAATGTAGATGTTTAGAAAATGAAGCTCCAAACACCTGAACCCAACAGGATGCAGGTTCAACACTGTCAAACACACAAAGTGAAACAGAGCTCTCATTAATATTAATGACAACGTGCTGCTGCTTCAATAAAGACGTAGTGATGTCACCTCTTAAACTCTGCAGCTCCACCAGAGGCTCCATCTGTACAAACTCATGTTGTGCAGCCAAATAAAAACCCACAGAAACTGATGTAACATTTGATTCTGCTATTTAAAGCTCCTGTTATTAAGATAGTTGAATTCTGAGTCTCGTTCCCAACTCGTCAAATACTGACGCTTTGGGATTGTAGGTCGGGTCGGCGCCATCCCAAAGCGTCAGTATTTGACGGGTTGGGAACGAGACTCAAAAATCAACTCTCTTACTGTCGCCCTGGGTCATTTAATTTACCCCCAGATATTTGAATTCCAAGTTTTCTTGGATATTAAGAGGTTCAGGTAAGTTTTGTTCTGAATAAATGTGTTTTGATGTTATTAACATGGTTCATTTAATATGAACTTTATCCTGCCACTTTAAGCAGGTTGTTTGCAGTGTACCTGGCTAACGTGTGGCATAAACACAGTACAACCTATGTTGTTTAACTTTATTGTATGTGATTGGTTGTGTATGAGTCATGACACTTTTCCTGTCTGGTGATTGGCTGTGGGGCGGAAGCTAACAGAGCAGTGAACTGTGTGAAAAAAGAAACGGAGAGAAGTCGGCGGCAGCAGCAGTGAAGAGAAGCAGAACAGAGACTTCTTTGTGTTCTGGTTGCCAGCTTGTGTGTGTGTGTGTGTGTGTGTGTGTGTGTGTGTGTGTGTGTGTGTGTGTGTGTGTGTGTGTGTGTGTGTGTGTGTGTGTGTGTGTGTGTGTGTGGGCCCACAACATAATGAAGTACCACTTAAAGGTTCTATAAGAGTTCTTCAGGTGTGTTTAATACTAATGAAGGTCTTTGGTGCTGAAGTTCATCAGCAGTGATCAATAGCAGAGCAAGGTTAAAAGAACATTTCTGTGTTTGAACAAAAGTAAATTGACAGTGAATAGTAACAAAACCAGGTTAAAGGAACATTGCACTGAATTCATTGGTTTGACTTGTTAACATTTCATTCTGAACAAGCTCAGTAGAAAACCACATGTTGGGTTCACTGTGATTTACTGTGGATGGTTACATTTATTTTTTATGGCTATTAGAATTTTTATTTTTCTGTTAATAATTTTAAGTTAATTTATTGGGACATAGTTTTCATGTGATTCATTTTAAGCGCACTTAACTACAGTAAGAACACATTAAGAAGGTACGTAATAATCCTTTAATATTGAAATAAAAAGAGACAGTTATCCAATGAAGAGCACATAAATACATGAGAGGAGGTGTCTTCTGTCCAACGCAACTCAAACATCATCCAACATCCTTTTCTCAAAGATTCAACACTTTCTTTTCAGAGATTTAAATCTCTGTGTATCTGTGTATCTGTGTATCTGTGTATCTGTGTATCTGTGTATGCTGTACGTCAGGCAGTAATATACAATAATGTAGTGTCACCTGTCACTGTGTGTGTGTGTGTGTGTGTGTGCGTGCGTGCGTGCGTGATATAAATATATAATCTGGTGTCAAACTTTAAACGGAGTTGTTGTGATTTGAGCTCAGACAAACCCAGAAAACAAGTGAACTGAAGGAAATGTAAAACTTCTGTTCTGATTTAAATGTTATAGATCTACACAGAAACACATGAACTGACCTCAGAACCTCCAGTCGACAGTTTGGACTCTCCAGTCCAGCACAGAGAAGCTTCACTCCTGAATCCTTCAGCAGGTCGTAGTTGTAACTCAGGTCCAGTTCTGTCAGATGGGAGGGGTTGGACTTCAGAGCTGAGGCCACGACTTCACAGTGACTCTTTGAGAGTCCACAGTTAATAAATCTGTGATTACAGATAAAAGAACATTAAAACAATAAAATGTGAGACTTTATTGTGAAAACAGATTCATACATGTTGCATCACAAAGCACAGGGGGTCAGTTGGTCGGCCTGAGCTGGTCAGTCATTGATCACAAGGTTTGTAGTTTGAAACTTGAGCTCCTTCTGCCCACGAGGCCCCAGACTTTCCCTGCCTGAGGAGATCAGAGGGGCTGAATCGCTGCCCCGTTTTATATCAGCCCCCAAAACACACTTGAATAAAGCTGCTTTTAACCCTGATGTGGATGTTTTTGTCTTCATGTTTGATTTTGGTTTGTTTGATTCATTCTGTGCTCTTTATATTTATATTTGTAATTGTCGGGTAAAACTTGCTTTTTCTTGTGACTCTTTCGTTGTGTTGCTGTTTAATGTGTGTACAGCACTTTGTAACTGCTTTTAAAAGTCTTATATCAAGAAAATAAATCAATAAATGAACCTCCTGAGTGTCCTCGAGCAACATGAACCAAACTGATGTTCAGGACAAAGTGTCCAAATGACTGTAATGTAAACGTGTCAGATTTGAGTTGATTTATATTCATGAAGCTTCATGTAAATTCACTGTAGGTTGTAACTGCACTCGTATGTGTTTACCTCAGTTATGTGTTTGTGTGGATTTTGTTCTTTGATGCATTTTATTCTGTTGCTCCGTCTGCTTTTCACCTCCCATTAAATTAATTCAGCCTCTTCTCCTGCATCAATAGTATAATTAGTGCTAAAGATTGAGTTATTATCATTTGATGGGTGATCATTTGTCTCAGGTGGAGTTCACCTGGCTGAAGGAAATGTTTTGGAAAGTAGACGACTACATGTCATTTCATCTCTGAGCTTGGTGATGATCATTGATTCAATCAGCAGGTTTCAGACTTGTTGAGGAAAACATGTATCGTGTTGAGGTTTTATATAATGCATGTGTGTAAAGTGTTTGTCTTTAATACTGAAGGCTTCAGCTTTACCAGGATTTTTAATGTTCATCACATCTGTACTTACTGAGCCTTTTTACAGTTCCTCACAGCTGGAATCAGTCTATGTTTTCCTGCCAGTGACGTGTTGTATTTATCTGGGTCCAACTCATCCAGAACCTCCTCTGACATCTGCAGCATGTAGGCCAGAGCTGAGCAGTGGATCACAGAGAGTTTCTTCTCTGATCTCTTCTTTGACTTCAGGAACTCTTGGATCTCCTGATGGACTGAGTGGTCGTTCATCTCCGTCAGACAGTGGAAGATGTTGATGCTTCTGTCAGGAGAGATCTTATAACTGTTCATCTCCTTCAGGTTGTTGATGGCTCTCTGGATGATTTCTGGACTGTTGTCTGTCCGACCCAGCAGACCTGCTAAGAGTCTCTGGTTGGACTTCAGAGAGAGGCCATGAAGGAAGCGAACAAACAGGTCCAGGTGGCCATTCTTACTTTCAAGGGATTTCTCCATGGCTCTCTTCAGGAACTCATCCAGGGTTGAGGGTCTCCATCCTCCCAGGAAGTCCTTCAGCACCTCTGTGTTCCTGCTGGTGTAACAGTGGAACATGTAGACTGCAGCCAGAAACTCCTGAACGCTCAGATGAACAAAGCAGTAGACTGTTTTCTGGAAGATCACACTCTCTCTTCTGAAGATCTCTGTACAAACTCCTGAGTACACCGAGGCCTCTGTGGCATTAAGACCACACCGCTCCAGGTCTTCTTGGTAGAACATGATGTTTCCTGTCTCCAGATGTTCAAACGCCAGCCTCCCCAGCTTCAGAAGAACTTCCCTGTCAGCCTCCGTCAGCTCCTGTGGACTCGTCTCACGTCCCTCATGGTACTTCTGCTTCTTCCTCTTTGTCTGGACCAGCAGGAAGTGTGAGTACATGTCAGTCAGGGTCTTGGGCAGCTCTCCTCTCTGGTCTGTAGTCAACATGTGCTCCAGAACTGTAGCAGTGATCCAGCAGAAGACTGGGATCAGACACATGATGTGGAGGCTCCTGGAGGTCTTGATGTGTGAGATGACTCTGCTGGACAGATCTTCATCACTGAACCTCCTCCTGAAGTACTCCTCCTTCTGGGCGTCAGTGAAGCCTCGTACTTCTGTTACCCTGTCAACACATGAAGGAGGGATCTGATTGGCTGCTGCAGGTCGGGAAGTTATCCAGACGAGAGCCGAGGGAAGCAGCTTCCCCTCGATGAGGTTTGTCAGCAGCGCGCTGACTGATGACTCCTGTGTGACATCAGACACGACCTCATGGTTCTTGAAATCCAGTGACAGTCTGCTTTCATCCAGGCCGTCAAAGATGAACAGAAGTTTACAGGCAGCGAGCTTCTCTGCTGTCACCTTCTGTAATGTTGGATGGAAAACATGGAGCAGCCTGAGAAGACTGTACTGCTCATCTCTGATCAGGTTCAGCTCCCTGAACGACAGCAGAACCAGCAGACGGACATCTTGGTTTTCGGAGCCCTCTGCCCAGTCCAGAGTGAACTTCAGCACTGAGAAGGTTTTTCCAACACCAGCGACGCCGTTGGTCAGAACCACTCTGATGGGTCTCTGTTGGTCAGGTGAGGCTTTAAAGATGTCGCAGCACCTGATTGGAGTTTCTCTGAAGGTCTCCTTCTTGGAAACTGTCTCCAGCTGCCTCACCTCATGTTGGGTATTAACCTCTTCACTCTGTCCCTCTGTGATGTAGAGCTCAGTGTAGATCTTGTTAAGGAGGGTTCCACTTCCTGTTTCATCACTTCCTTCAGTCACACGTTCACATCTCCTCCTCAGACTGATCTTATGTTCATGGAAAACCTCCTGCAGACCAACATTCACTGAAAAAAGACAAAAAAAGTGGGAGACAAAAAATACAATGTGACAATCAGCAGTCAATGGTCTTTTCATTACAAGTTAAAAACCATCAGTATAAGAACATGTTTGTTGTTTTCTTTGTCTTTCTCTCCACCTTAACGTCGTGGAGAGGTTTGTGTGTCCCTGTGATCCTCGGAGCTCTGTTGTCGGGGGCATTAGCCCCTGGCAGGGTCTCGCAAAGCTAATTAGCCCCAGAGGAGGAGCCGGACTGAGAGTGATTCAAAGAGCCTTTATGAATCAGCCACAAAGGTGCTGCAGCACCTGAACCAGGAAAGAGACATCAGGGCACCTTTCTGGAGCTCAACCTGGGAGTGGAGGTCGCTGGTGAATATCTGGTGTCTGGCCTTTGACTACATGGAGACGCCACCCTGTGGGCTGACTACCAGCAGGGACGGGCATTGGGGTCGGGTGTGCGCCAGTCTCATGCAAAAGAAGGCAGGTGTGCTGATTCCTGGCATCCCAGACTGGTCCTCAGGACAGGGAGTGTCTCCTCTCATGGGGGAAGGAACAGGTGCTGGTGCCGGAGGTGGGGCGGTACCAACTAGATTTAGTTGGGCTCACCTCTATGCACAGCACTGTTTCTTGAACTCAACTCCTTTGCTTGAGGGACAACATCTCAGGTTGGCCCCTGTAAATGACCACCACCTGCACCTCAGCCCGTCCACTACACTCTGCTGCTGCTGACTGCTTGTTATTCCCTCACTACAAGGGAGGACCAGCTACTGCTCAACTAGATCCAGACTGTCTGATGTCCTGGATCCACAATAGTGACACAAACTCCCCAGTGACATCAGAACAGAAGAAACTCGACACAACTTCAGACTGAAAACTCTCCTGTTCAGACTGAAAACTCTCCTGTTAGACTGAAAACTCTCCTGTCAGACTGAAACTCTCCTGTTAGACTGAAAACTCTCCTGTTAGACTGAAAACTCTCCTGTCAGACTGAAAACTCTCCTGTTAGACTGAAAACTCTCCCGTTCAGACTGAAAACTCTCCTGTTCAGACTGAAAACTCTCCTGTTCAGACTGAAAACTCTCCCGTTCAGACTGAAAACTCTCCTGTTCAGACTGAAAACTCTCCCGTTCAGACTGAAAACTCTCCTGTTCAGACTGAAAACTCTCCTGTTCAGACTGAAAACTCTCCCGTTCAGACTGAAAACTCTCCTGTTCAGACTGAAAACTCTCCCGTTCAGACTGAAAACTCTCCTGTTAGACTGAAAACTCTCCTGTTCAGACTGAAACTCTCCTGTTCAGACTGAAAACTCTCCTGTTCAGACTGAAAACTCTCCTGTTAGACTGAAAACTCTCCTGTTCAGACTGAAACTCTCCTGTTCAGACTGAAACTCTCCTGTTCAGACGGCACCTTGGTCCATAAAAACAATCTCTCTCTTGATCTCTTATTGCTTCTAGTTGTAGCTCTTGAACCATTTCAGCATAATTGATGAATGTGATCTACTCATGTTGTATCCACATGGTTCAGTCAGTTATTTTCAGTCTCTTTGGATAAAAACGTCGGCTAAATGAACGTATTGTAATGAAGCAGGTTACATTTTAAGCTGTTTAATGTGCTGACACTGAGCAGCTAATTAGCATCTGCTGCAGCCTGAAAATAGATGTTAGCAGTGCACTTTTCCTCACTGGATGTTTGTTCGGTGGCTTGTTCAACAAGTGGATCTGCAGGACGAGGTGTGTGTTTGTAAGTTAGAGGAGGAGGAGATGTTAGCAGGAAAGCTAATGTGGACTGTTGTTTAAAGTGCTGTTTTGTCTCAAGCTGCTGTCTGACACTTCTCCATCTCCATCTCTGCATACAGAGAACAAGCAGCTCTCTGATTGGTTAATGTGTGACATAACAAATGTATTAAAACAACAAGTAGTGTGTTCAGACATGAAGACACCAGCAGACAGATATATAGTCTTACTTTGTACAGTGCTGGTCAGACTGGCTGTCTGCAGTCCAGCTCCTGTTCTGGATCTTTTCCCACACTGGGGACAGGAGGAGAGTCCTGGTGAAGCAGACTGGTCCCAGTATGATGTGATGCACTGTCTGCAGAACCAGTGTCCACTGTCTGATGGTCCAGGTTCATTACTGAAGTCTGGAGGATAATCTTTTGACCAGTCACTCTTCATAGACAGACAGCTGGATCCTGGAGACTCTGCTCTCTGTCTGTTGGACTGAACTCTGCAAACACCAACATGTTTGTATTGATATCACATGAATCTTTGAGAAATTCTCTGATGACAAAGTCATTTAAGAAGCTCTAAACACACAAACTACTGCTACTGTTGATGAAAAGGAGCTTTCAAAGTTTCTGTTTGTCCTCTTAGATCAGATTTCAGCTTTTTAGGAGACTGACAGCTGCCACAGATAGTAAGAGGAACATGAGCCGTGAAAAGTCTGTTAGATTTAGGTAGAAAATACATTTTACATGAATTTTGAATATAAAAATACAAAATCAACAAAACAAAGCACGTTAGTGAGAGAGGGAACAGAACAAAGTCACATAAATGAGTTAGTATCAGGTGTCTTACTCTGAGTCTGATGGTCCAGGTTCATTACTGAAGGCTGGAGGACGATCTTTGGACCGGTCACTCTTCATAGACAGACAGCTGGATCCTGGAGACTCTGCTCTGTCCTCCTCCTCCTTCACACAAACACTCATCTTCTGCTCTGAAGTCAGTCTGAGAGGTGAAACAGTAGCTGTGAGCTCAGGAAACAAGTTTGTTCAAGAGTCGCACAAGACCGAGAGAGCAGGAAGTAACACACTCTCTCTCCCCTTCACACACACATTATACAGTATAATAAAAGCAGCCAGAAGTCCACCTGGTCACTTTTCTTCACACCTGTGCTTGTTTTCTTGGGTTACTGGAGGTTTAAAGAGGATTATTCAGCCAATCAGGACTTTGTGTCCACAGATGAATCAAAGTGTTGAGTTCACTCCAACATTTCTTTCCTCCACAGTCCACAGGGAGAAAACTGACTCACAGTAAGTAAAGTCACAGTAAATAATCACAATGTGTTGTTAACACTCACCCTGCCTCAGACTCCAGCTGCTCTCCTTCTGCTCTGCATCTTAAAATGGAGTCTGACTGAATACTTTCACTTTCAGGGTTCCTCCCTGTGTGTGTGTGTGTGTGTGTGTGTGTGATGACGTCCTTGGCTCCTCCCTGTTCTCATGTTCTTCTTCTGATTTTATGACTTTAAAGGTGCATACCGCCACCTATTGTCCCGGAGTATGTAGCCTGGAGATGATGAAAACTGAGCCTTTCAGGTTTCTTAGCAGATGTTTTACAGAAGTCCACTGCTCTTCTGTTGGCTCAGAAAAATACTGCGACAGTTTGCTGACAACAAAACTCAGCTGGGGTCTTGTACATGTGGTTGGACAGATCAGGCTGCCGGCTGCCTCTGGATTTTCTGACGTCACTCATCTTTTCTGCATCATCAGTGTAGTTCAGTTTCTGTTCACAAGGTGTCGCTCTAGGTTCACAGTTTTGCATGTTAAACCTTTCAAGTGCTTTTTCAACACATTTCTTTTGTGACATTGTTACACATCCATCACTCAGCTCAAAGTCGATGCCAAGAAAACGTCTCAGTTCTCCTCAGTCTTTCATTTTGAATCTTGCTGTGAGCGTCTCCTTCACAACTTTTAGTGCATCTTCATCACTGGCAGCAATGATTACATCATCAACCCATATTATTATGATCACCTTCTCATTCCCTGTTTCCCTTGTGTAAACACAATGATCAGCAGGGTTTTGTACTAAATGCTTCTCACTTAGATAATCATGTAGCGTCTTGTTCCAGTCTCTGCCGGACTGTTTCAGCCCATAAAGTGACTTCTCTAGCTATTGTAGTCCAGGCCACTTTGTGACTCTACCCTTCAGCCACACTGATAGACAACAGATTTACTGATGTCACAGACAACAATGCAATAAGTGGATTACTGATCAGTGATGTCAGTGAGCAGCTACCAGTGTTTACAGTGTGTGACAGTGACGACAAGAAGGAAAAGCAGGACATTAAACTGGAGCACAGACGAGTCAGGACAGAGGAGTCAATGAACGCTTTAAAACATGAATTACTAAACCAAAACTGGGAAATATTATATAAAGAAGAAAACCTTGACAAAGCGTATGAAATATTCTTAAGAGTATTCAAATTGTTATCTGATAAAAAACTGTCCAATAAAACAAATCAATAAAAAACAGAAATATTCAGACAGCCATGGATCACTAAGGGATTACAAAATGTCTGCAGAAAGAAAAATACACTATATAGAGAATTCATAAAACAGAACCAACTTCATCAATGATTTACTAACTGACAGTCGATACGGATTCAGATCCAACAGATCAACATCTTCAGCAGTCACTGAACTTATTGAAGAAATCACAAGCTGCTTAGACCAAAAGAAATATTTATTGATCTGAAAAAAGCATCGGATACAATCAATCCTGACAGATGGATTAATAAAGTGGAGCGGTGTGGTATCAGAGGGGTTGTTCTGAACTGGCTGAGAAGCTCTCTAGACAACAGCAACAGTTTGTGAAGATGGTGAGGACATGTGGTCATGTTGGGACATTGCTTGTGGAGTCCACCAGGGGTCAGTGTTGGGGCCACTTCTCTTCATACTCTACATTAATGACACATGTCAAACATCAACATTAGTTATTTGCAGATGACACAAACATGTTTTGTCCTGGAGAGGATTTGCAGCAGATTCTGAAGTTGATCACATCTGAAATGAGCAAATTAAAAAGCTGCTTTGACAGAAATCAATTATGTTGTATTATCATGTTTGAAAACTGTGAATGAAATAATCAAGTACAGGTGGAGATAGATGGTGTGAACATTGAAAGAGTGCATGTAAATACATTTCTGGGTGTGATAATAGAGCACAACATCTGCTGGAAACCTCACATAAAACATGTTCAATCTAAAGTGTCAGGAAGCGTCTCAGTCCTGTGTGAGACAAAGCTCGTACTGGATCACAAACCACTGCACATTCTCTACTGTTCACTGGTCTGACCATGTTTAAATGACTGTGTGGAGGTCTGAGGGGAAACACCTACAGAAGATCACTGCAACCACTGTTCACACTTCAACAAAGAGCCGTAAGAACAGTTCATGACGTCAGATATTATGATCACACTGACTGATTGTTTTTAAATTCACGTGTGATAAAGTTCATCCATCTGGTTGAATATCAAACTGCACAAATAATGTATGAAGCAAGAAACAAACTACTACCAGGTAATATTCAGACACTGTTTCTTGATGGAGAGGGGGGTTATATTTTGAGGGAGAAGTTGAATTTCAAGATGCGAGCTGTTCAGACGACTATAAAAAGTAAGTGCGTTTCAATCTGCGGTGTGAAACTGTGGAACGGTTCGAGCTCGGAGCTAAAGCAACGTCCAACAATGATCCAGTTCAAAACAAGGTACAAGGAGATGATTTTCAAAAGGTCCAGGGACGAGGGCTTTAAAATTCACCAGGTGTCTTCATGCATGTGATGTATGCATGTGTTTGTGTGCAGGAAATATTAATATGTTATGAAATATACATTTGTGGTCATAACTTTTATAATAAGATACAGAAACTTGGTCAATGTATATATATTGTGTATATTATATTATAAGCTATGTATATGTGTATGTGTGTGTGAGTGTACATAGATGTGTGAGCATGTAGGTGTGTATATGTACATGTGTTCAGTACATATGTATATATGCATTTATGGGTGTGTATGTAATATATTTGTATATAATATGTGATGATTAATTGTACATGTAGTATATTGAATTGTATATAGTTAGATGGGAGCGTACGAAGGTTCACAGGTTCAGGAATGGAAGTAAATTGATTGTGATTAATTAGTGAGTTGTGGAGAAGAGGGAGGATTAAATAAGTGTTTAGCATCAAGAAGACACTGTAGATGCTCTGATTGTACCTGATTACAACAAACGCTTATCAATCAATCAATCATCAGATTTCAAATAAAATAGAAAAAAACAAAAACTTGACTCTTTTCACTAAATAGTGTGAAATCAGCAATATTACAGCAGCAGAAAGGATTGCAAAGATAGAGAGCATCAATTAAAAACAGTGGTAATAAATAACTATGAGAAAGATTATACGTATAAATATGAGTAAAACAAGCAGCAGAAACAATATAAACAATATGAATAAGAAAGAAAAATATTGACACTACTGGGATAATAGATCAGATCAGTGTGTACAACCTGTGACAGTCGTATGTCAGAATACATGAAGAATTAAAGGACTTGTGTCTCAGCAGGATTTAGAAAAACTTCCATGCGTTTATCAGTCGGCTCTTGTTTTTCACAGGTCTATAATATATTTTAGCTGGACTTCTTTCAAGATCCATTTCAGGTGTATTTTTTTTCCCCCTGACTACGGGAGGTACTGCGCCGTTCGTCAGAAGACTCCGTCTGCGTGCATATCTAACGTAGAGCATAAATGAGCCTTTAGTCAGCGGGTCGGGTGTGTAAAAATTAAAGCGTCATCTCATCAGCCTGTCATATTAGCAGGAATGTTCATTTTGGAGCGATGTTGAACTTTAAAGCCTTTGTCGGTCCACAGCAATGACATGCCGGTGTTATTGTCACAGTTATGTTGTCATAAACAGAACAAACCTGCTATTAGATCCCGAGTTTACCCCTGTTCAGGAGGTACTGGACCAGCTCTCCATCTAAAGGGTCAGGTCCCTAAACCTACAAGGTGTTGCTTCAATATGGATTTAAATAGGGACTGCTTAAGCTGGTAGCGAGGAGACTCTCCCAGCTTCTCACTGTCTGAACATCTACCCTGCGTCCTCTGGTGTAGCACCTGACATGAACAGCCCTCGAGTCAGATACAGTCACCAGCACGCACATTAACAGCAGCTCTCCTCTCAATGACCTGAGCACTTGGTCTGGTGCTAGGATGAGTTTTTGGGGCTTTTTGTAAACAAGGGTCAGTTAAATTTAGCTGACGAGAGTAACGTTTAAGAACCTTTAAGATATGTTGCACACTTATCACCTAACTCCTTACTTCCATCAAAGAGACATAAAATCAGCGTCCACAACTTCTTATTTAACTACAGCTGAAGGTTTATTACAAAGTTTATCAAAAGCAAAGCATACAGCTCAATCTTATCTCAATTACTATCAATCATTATCAAGAATACCTGTTGAAAAAGATCACAATTCTGTATATTATAAAGATTAATCTAAAAGAGCTGAGGCTGGTTGAAATACTTAGATGTAGTAGAGATTGAGAGGGTCAGGCCTTCCAGTAAGTCTTTCCCTTCCTGCTGAAAGTACAAATCTTCTTGGTGAATCAAGAACCCGTCCGAATTCCAAACTTCATGCCAGCAGAGTGAGCGAAAGAGACTCCAAAATCAAAATTATAATCCACAGTTGGTTGGAAAATGGTTAGTCCTCCTTGTACACTGTTGTCCTCGGATCCAACTGTGAATCTCCTGAAGTCCATTCTGCGATGAATGAATGGGTTAATCCAAGGAAGGAGAGCGGAGGAAGAACATGGTCTCCTCTGTTGCTGTGTTTTTTTGGACTCTCTCAGCTGGTCATCTATTGCTTCAGACGGAGACTCTGATTACTTCCCTATAAGGTCGTGCAGCCGCTTCCTGTGTTTTGCAAACTCATTGTGATCTGAACTTTAATCACACTTCAGCTTGTATATTACTTTTGTCTGATGTCATGACAACAATCATAACACATCTGATTATATATACAATACACTAATAGCAGAGCTCTTATATTCTTAATCACTGTCAGGACTAGGTATAATGTCCTTCAACTTGCCGATGCTGTATGGCAGGTGTGTGGGAATCTCAACTCTGTTGACACTGCAGCACTGACATCATCTCCACGTGTTGTGATTGGTCTGTCAGTCACTGCTGGATGAAGCTCTCCTCTCCGCCCAGTCAGAGCCTCTCCACCCACCAGCTGATGGTGCTGCTTCAACCTCTCTGGATCATCAGGACACAGCTGATCCTCTCAACACCTCCACCTTTCTCATCACACCCACTCTGACGACCTCCACCTGATGAGAGAAGCAGAGAGACAGCAGAAGTGATACATGAGTGTCTACAGAGACTCCCTCCATCAGCTGTCAGTCAGTGATATAAAGACCAGCAGGACTTCAGTCCTGTTCAGACCACAAGTGGAGCGGCTGTGTAGCGTAGCCAGCTTCCTTCCAGCTCTCATGTTAACGTGTTGGAGTGAAGCTCACAGACCTGCAGACACATCAAGTGTGTTTACTCTGCAGGTTTCACTCAAGCACACAGTGAAATAAACTGCTCAGAGTCCCTGAACGCATCATCACTGCAGAAACACTTTGATGATGATTCACTGCTGTTAAAAACCAGAGTCTCAGTCACACCTGAATATTTCATCTACTTTAAATTTTACAAACATGTAAATATGGAGACTGTTCTAAAAATATCTGGATAAAACTAAAGACAGATGGACAGATAAATATTTGATGTTAAAGCTCCTACATGTTCACACAAAGACTGAACAGTCAGCATCAGCTGTGGTTACTGGACTTCAGCAGAGGTTCTGGTCTGTGAGGAGACCACATGGTTACTAAATGTAACCGCGGTTCTCTGAAATAAGAGTCAGTGATGTGCAGGCTTCAGTCAGAGCGATCTGTACGGTGGCCCTGAAGGTCAAAACACAACCACACTTCAGATTATGGAAAAGGTGGGACGGCGTTCTTGTTTGTTATTGGACAGAACCAGAGTCTCTGGTGACAGTTTGATGTTTTGTGGGATGTTGTTGTGTTTTGACCTTCAGGGCCACCGTAGACCTGAGAGCTGTGACAAAGATGGACTGATCAGTTGTTCAGTGTTGAAATGAGAGAACAAAGATTTGATGCTACAACAGTTTGATGGATGAGGACGCTGTCTCTACACATCCTGTGATGCTGTCAGCTGTGATCCAGCTTTACTTCCTGTACACATGAACACAACAACAACAGTCGTCTTCACTTCAACTCAAACACACGATCACAACAAGCTTCTGGCTCCTCTGATTGGCTGACTGTTCCCCCTCTATCTCTTTCTGTCCAATCCTGAAGCCTGTCACCGTTCTCCTCTTACAGCTTCACTGAGGAAAGCAGGAAATACTGGATCTTTACTCTGATACTGACTGTGTTTATTACAATACTGCTGAAACCAGCATGGACTGACTCCAACTCTCTACTGACCTCAGAGTCTCCAGTCGACAGTTTGGACTCTCCACAAGTTCAGACAGCAGCTTCACTCCTGAATCCTGCAGCTTGTTTCCACTCAGCTCCAGTTCTCTCAGATGGGAGGGGTTGGACTTCAGAGCTGAGGCCAGAGAAGCACAGCTGATCTCTGACAAACTGCAGAGACGTAATCTGAATAAAAATAAATGATGAAACTTCACAATTTAAATATTCAGTCAGTATAAACGTCACAAAGCTTCATTAAAATGTAGTAAAAAGACAATTCTGAATATATTTGTTATTGTCCGATAGTTAAAATAGAGATTATTGAACTTTTCATTGTAGTATGTATTTTTCTCATCACTTTAAAATACATTTTAAAAAACATGATTTGTAATCGAAGATGAAAATCAATAGTTGAGGATGTTCAGAGTGAATTATTCATGTTGTTATATGAAGGTTTTAAATGTGCAGCTCAACACTGCTCTGCCACAGTCAATGGACTAAACCACAGAAGAAGAAAACAGACTTTAGCATTAAGATACTCAGTGTGGATCAGTATAATATCAGCTGATGTCTGCAGTTTAGTGTCAACACAACTTTCACATCATATTAATCTGAGCACGGAAGTAAAAGATGGTGTCTGACCTCAGAGTCTCCAGTCGACAGTTTGGACTCTCCAGTCCAGCAGAGAGAAGCTTCACTCCTGAATCCTGCAGCTTGTTGTCACTCAGGTCCAGCTGTCTCAGATGGGAGGGGTTGGACTTCAGAGCTGAGGCCAGAGAAGCACAGCTGATCTCTGACAACCAGCAGCCCCACAATCTGAATAAAGAATAAATGATGTCAGTTTAAAAGACTTTAATGTTCCTGCTTGAAATCATTCAGTGTTTAATAATCTGTTCAGAGCTGAAGAAGGTTCAGAATGTAGACGTTTAGAAAATGAAGCTCCAAACACCTGAACCCAACAGGATGCAGGTTCAACACTGTCAAACACACAAGTGAAACAGAGCTCTCATTAATATTAATGACAACGTGCTGCTGCTTCAATAAAGACGTAGTGATGTCACCTCTTAAACTCTGCATCTCCACCAGAGGCTCCATCTGTACAAACTCATGTTGTGCAGCCAAATAAAAACCCACAGAAACTGATGGAACATTTGATTCTGCTATTTAAAGCTCCTGTTATTAAGATAGTTGAATTCTGAGTCTCGTTCCCAACTCGTCAAATACTGACGCTTTGGGATTGTAGGTCGGGTCGGCCGGCCGCCTCCCAAAGCGTCAACAGTATGTGTGAGATAATTGTGTCACACTTATAATTCATCAGCAGTGTAATATTTTCATTGTTATTAAAGTTTGTCTTCAGAGTTTCACACATTCAACACGTGCAGTGTGTTGAATCAGAGATTACATCACACTCATGTGTCTTTTGTCCAACGTGACTTCAACATCATCCAACCTCCTTTTTTCAAAGATTCAACACTTTCTTTTCAGAGGTTTAAATCTCTGCGGGGGGCCACACCTTTCTGATGTCAGATTAGGGGGTCTGTGTCCAACAATTTCTGTCACTTTACAAAAGTGACAAACAAACATTAACACCTTCCTCACTCTGTGATTGGTGAGCTGAGTGCAGGTGAGATAGAGCCCAGGTTTCAACTTCTCTCTCAGCTCTTTTTCATTTGTTACACAACTATTTCTGTCACTTTGAAATATGAACTGAGTGAAACACTACCAGTGTCTTCCAGGAGAGAGCATGTGAGAAGTTACCTCCATATTTAACCCATTGTTGAGCCTCCAGCAGCTCTTGGCTCCACCTTTGGCTGTCTGAAACAGCTATGAACACGTTTAGCTTCACTGATGCACTGATCCCATGCTAAAAGGTGGAGCTAACACACTGCAGACCACTGATTGGTCAGTGGGAACAGCCAGAGTCGTCTCGTCCTCCACGCTCTGAAGTAACATTTCACTTTCTACCTTTCAGCAGTCTTCTGTCTCGCTGCCTGCAGCCTTTCTCAAGTAAAGCTAGTTTCATGTTGTGATAAACAACCACACGTGTGCTGTGTGTGGAGAGTGTGTGGTCGAGCAAGAGAGAGAGAGCAAAACATGTAAATTAATAACATTTTACAGAAACACAGAAACACATGAACTGACCTCAGAGTCTCCAGTCGACAGTTTGGACTCTCCAGTCCAGCAGAGAGAAGCTTCACTCCTGAATCCTGCAGCTCGTTCCTACTCAGCTCCAGCTCTCTCAGATGGGAGGGGTTGGACTTCAGAGCTGAGGCCAGAGAAGCACAGCTGATCTCTGACAAACTGCATCTCTCCAATCTGAATAAAGAATAAATTATGAAATTTCACAATTTAAATATTCAGTCAGTATAAACGTCACAAAGCTTCATTAAAATGTTGTAAAAAGACGATTCTGAATATATTTGTTATTGTCTGATAGTTAAAATAGAGATTATTGAACTTTTCATTGTAGTATGTATTTTTCTCATCACTTTAAAATACATTTAAAAAACATGATTTGTAATCTAAGATGAAAATCAATAGTTGAGGATGTTCAGAGTGAATTATTCATGTTGTTATATGAAGGTTTTAAATGTGCAGCTCAACATTGCTCTGCCACAGTCAATGGACTAAACCACAGAAGAAGAAAACAGACTTCAGCATTAAGATACTCAGTGTGGATCAGTATAATATCAGCTGATGTCTGCAGTTTAGTGTCAACACAACTTTCACATCATATTAATCTGAGCACAGAAGTAAAAAATGGTGTCTGACCTCAGAGTCTCCAGTCGACAGTTTGGACTCTCCAGTCCAGCAGAGAGAAGCTTCACTCCTGAATCCTGCAGCTTGTTGTGACTCAGCTCCAGCTGTCTCAGATGGGAGGGGTTGGACTTCAGAGCTGAGGCCAGAGAAGCACAGCTGATCTCTGACAAACTGCAGCTCCACAATCTGAATAAAGAATAAATGATGTCAGTTTAAAAGACTTTAATGTTCCTGCTTGAAATCATTCAGTGTTTAATAATCTGTTCAGAGCTGAAGAAGGTTCAGAATGTAGATGTTTAGAAAATGAAGCTCCAAACACCTGAACCCAACAGGATGCAGGTTCAACACTGTCAAACACACAAAGTGAAACAGAGCTCTCATTATCTCTCTCTCAAATATTTAAATCCCAAGTTTTCTTGGATATTAAGAGGTTCAGGTAAGTTTTGTTCTGAATAAATGTGTTTTGATGTTATTAACATGGTTCATTTAATATGAACTTTATCCTGCCACTTTAAGCAGGTTGTTTGCAGTGTACCTGGCTAACGTGTGGCATAAACACAGTACAACCTATGTTGTTTAACTTTATTGTATGTGATTGGTCGTGTATGAGTCATGACACTTTTCCTGTCTGGTGATTGGCTGTGGGGCGGAAGCTAACAGAGCAGTGAACTGTGTGAAAAAAGAAACGGAGAGAAGTCGGCGGCAGCAGCAGTGAAGAGAAGCAGAACAGAGAGACTTCTTTGTGTTCTGGTTGACAGCTTGTGTGTGTGTGTGTGTGTGTGTGTGTGTGTGTGTGTGTGTGTGTGTGTGTGTGTGTGTGTGTGTGTGTGTGTGTGTGTGTGTGGGCCCACAACATAATGAAGTACCACTGAAAGGTTCTATAAGAGTTCTTCAGGTGTGTTTAATACTAATGAAGGTCTTTGGTGCTGAAGTTCATCAGCAGTGATCAATAGCAGAGCAAAGTTAAAAGAACATTTCTGTGTTTGAACAAAAGTTAATTGACAGTGAATAGTAACAAAACAAGGTTAAAGGAACATTGCACTGAATTCATTGGTTTGACTTGTTAACATTTCATTCTGAACAAGCTCAGTAGAAAACCACATGTTGGGTTCACTGTGATTTACTGTGGATGGTTACATTTATTTTTTATGGCTATTAGAATTTTTATTTTTCTGTTAATAATTTTAAGTTAATTTATTGGGACATAGTTTTCATGTGATTCATTTTAAGTGCACTTAACTACAGTAAGAACACATTAAGAAGGTACGTAATAATCCTTTAATATTGAAATAAAAAGAGACACTGTTATCCAATGAAGAGCACATAAACACATGAGAGGAGGTGTCTTCTGTCCAACGCGACTTAAACATCATCCAACCTCCTTTTCTCAAAGATTCAACACTTTCTTTTCAGAGATTTAAATCTCTGTGTATCTGTGTATCTGTGTATCTGTGTATCTGTGTATGCTGTACGTCAGGCAGTAATATACAATAATGTAGTGTCACCTGTCACTGTGTGTGTGTGTGTGTGTGCGTGCGTGTGTGCGTGCGTGCGTGCGTGCGTGATATAAATATATAATCTGGTGTCAAACTTTAAACTGAGTTGTTGTGATTTGAGCTCAGACAAACCCAGAAAACAAGTGAACTGAAGGAAATGTAAAACTTCTGTTCTGATTTAAATGTTATAGATCTACACAGAAACACATGAACTGACCTCAGAACCTCCAGTCGACAGTTTGGACTCTCCAGTCCAGCACAGAGAAGCTTCACTCCTGAACCCTGCAGGTAGTTGTTGCTCAGGTCCAGTTCTGTCAGATGGGAGGGGTTGGACTTCAGGGCTGAGGCCACGACTTCACAGTGACTCTCTGAGAGTTCACAGTGAGTAAATCTGTGATTACAGATAAAAGAACATTAAAACAATAAAATGTGAGACTTTATTGTGAAAACAGATTCATACATGTTGCATCACAAAGCACAGGGGGTCAGTTGGTCGGCCTGAGCTGGTCAGTCATTGATCACAAGGTTTGTAGTTTGAAACTTGAGCTCCTTCTGCCCACGAGGCCCCAGACTTTCCCTGCCTGAGGAGATCAGAGGGGCTGAATCGCTGCCCCATTTTATATCAGCCCCCAAAACACACCTGAATAAAGCTGCTTTTAACCCTGATGTGGATGTTTTTGTCTTGATGTTTGATTTTGGTTTGTTTGATTCATTCTGTTGTTTTTCATATTTATATTTGTAATTGTCAGGTAAAACTTGCTTTTTCTTGTGACTCTTTCATTGTTTTGCTGTTTAATGTGTGTACAGCACTTTGTAACTGCTTTTAAAAGTCTTATATCAAGAAAATAAATCAATAAATGAACCTCCTGAGTGTCCTCGAGCAACATGAACCAAACTGATGTTCAGGACAAAGTGTCCAAATGACTGTAATGTAAACGTGTCAGATTTGAGCTGATTTATATTCATGAAGCTTCATGTAAATTCACTGTAGGTTGTAACTGCACTCGTATGTGTTTACCTCAGTTATGTGTTTGTGTGGATTTTGTTCTTTGATGCATTTTATTCTGTCGCTCCGTCTGCTTTTCACCTCCCATTAAATTAATTCAGCCTCTTCTCCTGCATCAATAGTATAATTAGTGCTAAAGATTGAGTTATTATCATTTGATGGGTGATCATTTGTCTCAGGTGGAGTTCACCTGGCTGAAGGAAATGTTTTGGAAAGTAGACGACTACATGTCATTTCATCTCTGAGCTTGGTGATGATCATTGATTCAATCAGCAGGTTTCATACTTGTTGAGGAAAACATGTATCGTGTTGAGGTTTTATATAATGCATGTGTGTAAAGTGTTTGTCTTTAACACTGAAGGCTTCAGCTTTACCAGGATTTTTAATGTTCATCACATCTGGACTTACCGAGCCTTTCTGCAGTTCCTCACAGCTGGAATCAGTCTATGTTTTCCCCAGAGTGATGTGTTGTAGTTCACTGTGTCCAACTCATCCAGAACCTCCTCTGACATCTGCAGCATGTAGGCCAGAGCTGAGCACTGGATCTCAGAGAGTTTCTTCTCTGATCTGTTCTCTGACTTCAGGAACTCTTGGATCTCCTGATGGACTGAGTGGTCGTTCATCTCCGTCAGACAGTGGAAGATGTTGATGCTTCTGTCAGGAGAGATCTCATCACTGTTCATCTCCTTCAGGTTGTTGATGGCTCTCTGGATGATTTCTGGACTGTTGTCTGTCTGACCCAGTAGACCTGCTAAGAGTCTCTGGTTGGACGTCAGAGAGAGGCCATGAAGGAAGCGAACAAACAGGTCCAGGTGACCATTTTTACTTTTGAGGGATTTCTCCATGGCTCTCTTCAGGAACTCATCCAGGGTTGAGGGACTCTGTCCTCCCAGGAAGTCCTTCAGCACCTCTGTGTTCCTGTTGGTGTGACAGTGGAACATGTAGACTGCAGCCAGAAACTCCTGAACGCTCAGATGAACAAAGCAGTAGACTGTTTTCTGGAAGATCACACTCTCTCTTCTGAAGATCTCTGTACAAACTCCTGAGTACACCGAGGCCTCTGTGACATTAAGACCACACCGCTCCAGGTCTTCTTGGTAGAACATGATGTTTCCTGTCTCCAGATGTTCAAACGCCAGCCTCCCCAGCTTCAGAAGAACTTCCCTGTCAGCCTCTGTCAGCTCCTGTGGACTCTCATGTCCCTCATCGTACTTCTGCTTCTTCCTCTTTGTCTGAACCAGCAGGAAGTGTGAGTACATGTCAGTCAGGGTCTTGGGCAGCTCTCCTCTCTGGTCTGTAGTCAACATGTGGTCCAGAACTGTAGCAGTGATCCAGCAGAAGACTGGGATCAGACACATGATGTGGAGGCTCCTGGAGGTCTTGATGTGTGAGATGACTCTGCTGGACAGATCTTCATCACTGAACCTCCTCCTGAAGTACTCCTCCTTCTGGGCGTCAGTGAAGCCTCGTACTTCTGTTACCCTGTCAACACATGAAGGAGGGATCTGATTGGCTGCTGCAGGTCGGGAAGTTATCCAGACGAGAGCCGAGGGAAGCAGCTTCCCCTCGATGAGGTTTGTCAGCAGCACGCTGACTGATGACTTCTGTGTGACATCAGACACGACCTCATGGTTCTTGAAGTCCAGTGAAAGTCTGCTTTCATCCAGGCCGTCAAAGATGAACAGAAGTTTACAGACAGCGAGCTTCTCTGCTGTCACCTTCTGTAATGTTGGATGGAAAACATGGAGCAGCCTGAGAAGACTGTACTGCTCATCTCTGATCAGGTTCAGCTCCCTGAACGACAGCAGAACCACCAGACGGACATCTTGGTTTTCGGAGCCCTCTGCCCAGTCCAGAGTGAACTTCAGCACTGAGAAGGTTTTTCCAACGCCAGCGACGCCGTTGGTCAGAACGACTCTGATGTGTCTCCGTTGGTCAGGTGAGGCTTTAAAGATGTCGCAGCACCTGATTGGAGTTTCACTGAAGGTCTTCTTCTTGGAAACTGTCTCCAGCTGCCTCACCTCATGTTGGGTATTAACCTCTTCACTCTGTCCCTCTGTGATGTAGAGCTCAGTGTAGATCTTGTTAAGGAGGGTTCCACTTCCTGTTTCATCACTTCCTTCAGTCACACGTTCACATCTCCTCCTCAGACTGATCTTATGTTCATGGAAAACCTCCTGCAGACCAACATTCACTGAAAAAAGAGAAAAAAGTGGGAGACAAAAAATACAATGTGACAATCAGCAGTCAATGGTCTTTTCATTACAAGTTAAAACCATCAGTATAAGAACATGTTTGTTGTTTTCTTTGTCTTTCTCTCCACCTTAACGTCGTGGAGAGGTTTGTGTGTCCCTGTGATCCTCGGAGCTCTGTTGTCGGGGGCATTAGCCCCTGGCAGGGTCTCGCAAAGCTAATCAGCCCCAGAGGAGGAGCCGGACTGAGAGTTGGCTCCTCCTCTCAGGTTGGCCCCTGTAAATGACCACCACCTGCACCTCAGCCCGTCCACTACACTCTGCTGCTGCTGACTGCTTGTTATTCCCTCACTACAAGGGAGGACCAGCTACTGCTCAACTAGATCCAGACTGTCTGATGTCCTGGATCCACAATAGTGACACAAACTCTCCAGTGACATCAGAACAGAAGAAACTCGACACAACTTCAGACTGAAAACTCTCCTGTTAGACTGAAAACTCTCCTGTTCAGACTGAAACTCTCCTGTTAGACTGAAACTCTCCTGTTCAGACTGAAACTCTCCTGTTCAGACTGAAACTCTCCTGTTCAGACGGCACCTTGGTCCATAAAAACAATCTCTCTCTTGATCTCTTATTGCTTCTAGTTGTAGCTCTTGAACCATTTTAGCATAATTGATGAATGTCATCTACTCATGTTGTATCCACATGGTTCAGTCAGTTATTTTCAGTCACTTTGGATAAAAACATCAGCTAAATGAACGTATTGTAATGAAGCAGAGAATGTTGATGTTTTTAAAAAGAGGCTCAAGACCCATCTTTTTAATCAGGCATTTAATTGAGCTCATTTAACTCTTTCTAATTACCGGCATTTTTTATTATTTATTTATTTATTTATTTATTTTTTATTATTATTATTCTATTTTATATTAATTCTTAGTTAAGCCAATCCTGTTTTATTACTTACTTGTTTTATCTCAATGTTTTATTTCAATGTTTTAGTCATTATTTATGGTCTATTTTATACATTATATTGTTCTTTTCCCTCAGTTTTAGCTTCTATACCTTTTATCTTATTTTACTGTTTTAGCCCCTCGATTCTCCAGTGTTTCCTCCTGGGGGCCTACCACACCGGGAGTTGCTTCTGGTCCACCGTTGGGGGTGCTGTCCCGAGGACGGCCCTGGCCGGAGTGGCGGGAGAGCTTTACGCCTTGGTGTGGAGCCTCATGTCTACCTGGGCTGGGGGGGTCCTTTTGGTGGCGCCCCTGCAGTCATGGACCTTGATTCCTCTCGGTGTGCACGGCCCCCAAAGGTAGCTGTTCCTCACCTCTGATCTTTGTGCCGAGCCATGTCTCCTTAGCAATAACTAGCGTATGTCTGTGGGTGTGTGTATGTTTGTGTGTGTGGGGGTGTATGTATGTCAGTATGTCTATGTATGTACGTGAGTGTGTATGTAACTGTGTATCTGTGTGTATGTTTATGGGTGTGGGAGGCTTGGGGTTTTTATGATGTTGTCTTGCTCTGTTTGTTTGTTTTTATCCTCTGTGAGGCACTTTGTGCTGCAAAACTGCATGAAAAGTGCCATATATGTAGCCAAGTGAACAGGGGTTACTGTGTTTTTTTGTGTTAGCTGAGCCCTAATAGAATGTGTACTGTCACTTTAAGGCCAGCCAGGTTGAGAATCCCGTGAGAACCAGGAAGTCACACGAGACACAATAACTCGCGCGAACCGTCGTCTTCCTAACGCAAACAATGGCGGAGAGGTGCGTTTCTTGTCTGTGAGAGTGTGTGCAGAGTGTGAACCGAGAAAACAGTGTATCACAGAGGACCGAGTGAAAGAGTTAGAGCGGACCGGTAACTGAGCCGTCTGACGAGCGTGCGTGACTGAAGACTTCGTGTTTAGTTCTCGTCGGTCGAGGGTTTGTGTGTGGTCTCCAGTGTGTCGGGAGCCGCCCTAGACGACCACGGGTCAGTGTAAGTGGCTTATAGTGTATTGAAATATTAGTTACTGTTATAATTTCAGTGTTAAATGTTGTTTACGAAGCTATATGTTGTGTTACCAATGTAGAGGGGAGACAGAGAGCCGTGTGTGCGTGTGAGCTGCATCCAGGTGCAGGGTGAGGCTCTCAAGCTACAAGCTAGAGTAAGTGAGCACATGATTTTGCTTTCTGAATGTACTGTAAGTTCGTGTAAGGTCATGTTAAAAACATATTTTGCACAGAGATATATAAAAATGTACATGTAATTCATGGTGTTTATTCAATTAATTCATGAGTTTACCAAGCTAAAACCTCACGTGTACTGTAAAATGTGTCTGATAAAATGAAGAGAGTGGCTTAAAAATGTATTCATGCTAACTAATGTATTTTATGTCCTGTTTACATAGGAATAGGCCACTACTGTTGTTTGTTTTGGTTTGTTTTGGTTTGTTTTTGTTTGTTTTGCGTGTTTGGTTTTGCTTGTTTGAGACTGAGACACTCAGAAAATATTCAGAAGAGAGAAGAAAGTACTTGTTTTATTTTTATTTGACTGTTACAAACATTTCTCTCAAAATTAGAGAATTAATGCTGTGCTCGTTTGAGGGCAGTCGGGGTATTAAAGATCCTACTAAAAAGTATTTTTGTGTCCGGTCTCCTCCCTCCTTGACCTGGCCACATATAAATAAAGATTGATTTGATTTGATTTGAAGCAGGTTACAGTTTAAGCTGTTTAATGTGCTGACACTGAGCAGCTAATTAGCATCTGCTGCAGCCTGAAAATAGATGTTAGCAGTGCACTTTTCCTCACTGGATGTTTGTTCGGTGGCTTGTTCAACAAGTGGATCTGCAGGACGAGGTGTGTGTTTGTAAGTTACAGGAGGAGGAGATGTTAGCAGGAAAGCTAATGTGGACTGTTGTTTAAAGTGCTGTTTTGTCTCAAGCTGCTGTCTGACACTTCTCCATCTCCATCTCTGCATACAGAGAACAAGCAGCTCTCTGATTGGTTAATGTGTGACATAACAAACGTATTAAAACAACAAGTAGTGTGTTCAGACATGAAGACACCAGCAGACAGATATATAGTCTCACTTTGTACAGTGCTGGTCAGACTGGCTGTCTGCAGTCCAGCTCCTGTTCTGGATCTTTTCCCACACTGGGGACAGGAGGAGAGTCCTGGTGAAGCAGACTGGTCCCAGTATGATGTGATGCACTGTCTGCAGAACCAGTGTCCACTGTCTGATGGTCCAGGTTCATTACTGAAGTTTAGAGGATAACTTTTGGACCGGTCACTCTTCATAGACAGACAGCTGGATCCTGGAGACTCTGCTCTCTGTCTGTTGGACTGAACTCTGCAAACACCAACATGTTTGTATTGATATCACATGAATCTTTGAGAAATTCTCTGATGACAAAGTCATTTAAGAAGCTCTAAACACACAAACTACTGCTACTGTTGATGAAAAGGAGCTTTCAAAGTCTCTATTTGTCCTCTTAGATCAGATTACAGCTTTTTAGGAGACTGACAGCTGCCACAGATAGTAAGAGGAACATGAGCCGTGAAAAGTCTGTTAGATTTAGGTAGAAAATACATTTTAGATGAATTTTGAATATAAAAATACAAAATCAACAAAACAAAGCACGTTAGTGAGAGAGGGAACAGAACAAAGTCACATAAATGAGTTAGTATCAGGTGTCTTACTCTGAGTCTGATGGTCCAGGTTCATTACTGAAGTGTGGAGGACGATCTTTGGACCGGTCACTCTTCATAGACAGACAGCTGGATACTGGAGACTCTGCTCTGTCCTCCTCCTTCACACAAACACTCATCTTCTGCTCTGAAGTCAGTCTGAGAGGTGAAACAGTAGCTGTGAGCTCAGGAAACAAGTTTGTTCAAGAGTCGCACAAGACCGAGAGAGCAGGAAGTAACACACACTCTCTCTCCCCTTCACACACACATTATACAGTATAATAAAAGCAGCCAGAAGTCCACCTGGTCACTTTTCTTCACACCTGTGCTTGTTTTCTTGGGTTACTGTAGGTTTAAAGAGGATTATTCAGCCAATCAGGACTTTGTGTCCACAGATGAATCAAAGTGTTGAGTTGACTCCAACATTTCTTTCCTCCACAGTCCACAGGGAGAAAACTGACTCACAGTAAGTAAAGTCACAGGAAATAATCACAGTGTGTTGTTAACACTCACCCTGCCTCAGACTCCAGCTGCTCTCCTTCTGCTCTGCATCTTAAAATGGAGTCTGACTGAATACTTTCACTTTCAGGGTTCCTCCCTGTGTGTGTGTGTGTGTGTGTGTGTGTGTGTGTGTGTGTGTGTGTGTGTGTGTGTGTGTGTGTGTGTGTGTGTGTGTGTGTGTGTGTGTGTGTGTGTGTGTGTGTGTGTGTGTGTGTGTGTGTGTGTGTGTGTGTGTGTGTGTGTGTGTGATGACGTCCTTGGCTCCTCCCTGTTCTCATGTTCTTCTTCTGATTTTATGACTTTAAAGCTGCATACCGCCACCTATTGTCCCGGAGTATGTAGCCTGGAGATGATGAAAACTGAGCCTTTCAGGTTTCTTAGCAGATGTTTTACAGAAGTCCACTGCTCTTCTGTTGCCTCAGTAAAATACTGCGACAGTTTGCTGACAACAAAGCTCAGCTGGGGTCTTGTACATGTAGTTGGACAGATCAGGCTGCCGGCTGCCTCTGGATTTTCTGACGTCACTCATCTTTTCTGCATCATCAGTGTAGTTCAGTTTCTGTTCACAAGGTGTCGCTCTAGGTTCACAGTTTTGCACGTTAAACCTTTCAAGTGCTTTTTCAACACATTTCTTTTGTGACATTGTTACACATCCATCACTCAGCTCAAAGTCGATGCCAAGAAAACGTCTCAGTTCTCCTCAGTCTTTCATTTTGAATCTTGCTGTGAGCGTCTCCTTCACAACTTTTAGTGCATCTCCATCACTGGCAGCAATGATTACATCATCAACCCATATTATTATGATCACCTTCTCATTCCCTGTTTCCCTTGTGTAAACACAATGATCAGCAGGGTTTTGTACTAAATGCTTCTCACTTAGATAATCATGTAGCGTCTTGTTCCAGTCTCTGCCGGACTGTTTCAGCCCATAAAGTGACTTCTCTAGCTATTGTAGTCCAGGCCACTTTGTGACTCTACCCTTCAGCCACACTGATAGACAACAGATTTACTGATGTCACAGACAACAATGCAATAAGTGGATTACTGATCAGTGATGTCAGTGAGCAGCTACCAGTGTTTACAGTGTGTGACAGTGACGACAAGAAGGAAAAGCAGGACATTAAACTGGAGCACAGACGAGTCAGGACAGAGGAGTCAACGAACGCTTTAAAACATGAATTACTAAACCAAAACTGGGAAATATTATATAAAGAAGAAAACCTTGACAAAGCATATGAAATATTCTTAAGAGTATTCAAATTGTTATCTGATAAAAAACTGTCCAATAAAACAAATCAATAAAAAACAGAAATATTCAGACAGCCATGGATCACTAAGGGATTACAAAATGTCTGCAGAAAGAAAAATACACTATATAGAGAATTCATAAAACAGAACCAAAGAGGCAGAAAATAAATATAAACAATATAAAGTTCACTAATATTGTGAGAATTAGTAGGAAGGAATATTATAGCAGTCTATGAGATAATAATAAAAACAATATTAAAGGTATATGGAATATATTAAACAGTGTTGTTGGAAATGGTTCTAGACAAGTTAATGACCATCAGGACTTTGTTGATAATGATTATTAACGATATGGATGATGTAGTTAATGGTTTCAATAATTAAAACTGGCAGGAAAAATCCCTGATTCTGTGACATCTGAAGAGAAAAATGTTGATTTGATGTAAAATAATCCTGACTCAGTGTTTCTGACAGCAGTGGAAGAGAGCCAAACTGTACAGATTGTTCACAAATGTAAAAACTAAACTTCCACTGACTGAAATGACACTGACATGAGAAGAGTTTTAAAACATCATTGAGGGAATTGCTAAACCACTAACACACATCTGTAACTTCTCACTCCAAACTGGTAAATTCCCAGTAAATTGAAGATAACAGAAGTCACAGCTGTACAGAACTGGAGACAAACACCACTTCACAGATTACAGGCCTGTTTCTCTGCTGCCTCAGTTTGACTCAATCTGATAAAAACTCTTTGTTGACGGACGGAACAACTTCATCAATGATTTACTAACTGACAGTCGATACGGATTCAGATCCAACAGATCAACATCTTCAGCAGCCACTGAATTTATTGAAGAAATCACAAGCTGCTTAGACCAAAAGAAATATTTATTGATCTGAAGAAAGCATCGGATACAATCAATCCTGACAGATGGATTAATAAAGTGGAGCGGTGTGGTATCAGAGGGGTTGTTCTGAACTGGCTGAGAAGCTCTCTAGACAACAGCAACAGTTTGTGAAGATGGTGAGGACGTGTGGTCATGTTGGGACATTGCTTGTGGAGTCCACCAGGGGTCAGTGTTGGGGCCACTTCTCTTCATACTCTACATTAATGACACATGTCAAACATCAACATTAGTAAAGTTTGTGTTATTTGCAGACGACACAAATATGTTTTGTCCTGGAGAGGATTTGCAGCAGGTTCTGAAGTTGATCACATCTGAAATGAGCAAATTAAAAAGCTGCTTTGACAGAAATCAATTATGTTGTATTATCATGTTGTTTGAAAACTGAATGAAATAATCAAGTACAGGTGAAGATAGATGGTGTGAACATTGAAAGAGTGCATGTAAATACATTTCTGGGTGTGATAATAGAGCACAACATCTGCTGGAAACCTCACATAAAACATGTTCAATCTAAAGTGTCAGGAAGCGTCTCAGTCCTGTGTGAGACAAAGCTCGTACTGGATCACAAACCACTGCACATTCTCTACTGTTCACTGGTCTGACCATGTTTAAATGACTGTGTGGAGGTCTGAGGGGAAACACCTACAGAAGATCACTGCAACCACTGTTCACACTTCAACAAAGAGCCGTAAGAACAGTTCATGACGTCAGATATTATCATCACACTGACTGATTGTTTTTAAATTCACGTGTGATAAAGTTCATCCATCTGGTTGAATATCAAACTGCACAAATAATGTATGAAGCAAGAAACAAACTACTAGCAGGTAATATTCAGACACTGTTTCTTTGATGGAGAGGGGGGTTATATTTCTAGGGAGATGTTGAATTTCAAGATGCGAGCTGTTCAGACGACTATAAAAAGTAAGTGCGTTTCAATCTGCGGTGTGAAACTGTGGAACGGTTCGAGCTCGGAGCTAAAGCAACGTCCAACAATGATCCAGTTCAAAACAAGGTACAAGGAGATGATTTTCAAAAGGTCCAGGGACGAGGGAGGGCTTTAAAATTCACCAGGTGTCTTCATGCATGTGATGTATGCATGTGTTTGTGTGCAGGAAATATTAATATGTTATGAAATATACATTTGTGGTCATAACTTTTATAATAAGATACAGAAACTTGGTCAATGTATATATATTGTGTATATTATATTATAAGCTATGTATATTTGTATGTGTGTGTGAGTGCGTGTACATAGATGTGTGAGCATGTAGGTGTGTATATGTACATGTGTTCAGTACATATGTATATATGCATTTATGGGTGTGTATGTAATATATTTGTATATAATATGTGATGATTAATTGTACATGTAGTATATTGAATTGTATATAGTTAGATGGGAGCGTACGAAAGTTCACAGGTTCAGGAAAGGAAGTAAATTGATTGTGATTAATTAGTGAGTTGTGGAGAAGAGGGAGGATTAAATAAGTGTTTAGCATCAAGAAGACACTGTAGATGCTCTGATTGTACCTGATTACAACAAACGCTTATCAATCAATCAATCAATCATCAGATTTCAAATAAAATAGAAAAAAACAAAAACTTGACTCTTTTCACTAAATAGTGTGAAATCAGCAATATTACAGCAGCAGAAAGGATTGCAAAGATAGAGAGCATCAATTAAAAACAGTGGTAATAAATAACTATGAGAAAGATTATACGTATAAATATGAGTAAAACAAGCAGCAGAAACAATATAAACAATATGAATAAGAAAGAAAAATATTGACACTACCGGGATAATAGATCAGATCAGTGTGTGCAACCTGTGACAGTCGTATGTCAGAATACATGAAGAATTAAAGGACTTGTGTCTCAGCAGGATTTAGAAAAACTTCCATGCGTTTATCAGTCGGCTCTTGTTTTTCACAGGTCTATAATATATTTTAGCTGGACTTCTTTCAAGATCCATTTCAGGTGTATTTTTTTTTTTTTCCGACTACGGGAGGTACTGCGCCGTTCGTCAGAAGACTCCGTCTGTGCGCATATCTAACGTAGAGCATAAATGAGCCTTTAGTCAGCGGGTCGGGTGTGTAAAAATTAAAGCGTCATCTCATCAGCCTGTCATATTAGCAGGAATGTTCATTTTGGAGTGATGTTGAACTTTAAAGCCTTTGTCGGTTCACAGCAATGACATGCCGGTGTTATTGTCACAGTAATGTTGTCATAAACAGAACAAACCTGCTGTTAGATCCCGAGTTTACCCCTGTTCAGGAGGTACTGGACCAGCCCTCCATCTAAAGGGTCAGGTCCCTAACCTACAAGGTGTTGCTTCAATATGGATTTAAATAGGGACTGCTTACGCTGGTAGCGAGGAGACTCTCCCAGCTTCTCACTGCCTATGTCTGAACATCTACCCTGCGTCCTCTGGTGTAGCACCTGACATGAACAGCCCTCGAGTCAGATACAGTCACCAGCACGCACATTAACAGCAGCTCTCCTCTCAATGACCTGAGCACTTGGTCTGGTGCTAGGATGAGTTTTTGGGGCTTTTTGTAAACAAGGGTCAGTTAAATTTAGCTGACGAGAGTAACGTTTAAGAACCTTTAAGATATGTTGCACACTTATCACCTAACTTCTTACTTCCATCAAAGAGACATAAAATCAGCGTCCACAACTTCTCATTTAACTACAGCTGAAGGTTTATTACAAAGTTTATCAAAAGCAAAGCATACAGCTCAATCTTATCTCAATTACTATCAATCATTATCAAGAATACCTGTTGAAAAAGATCACAATTCTGTATATAATAAAGATTAATCTAAAAGAGCTGAGGCTGGTTGAAATACTTAGATGTAGTAGAGATTGAGAGGGTCAGGCCTTCCAGTAAGTCTTTCCCTTCCTGCTGAAAGTACAAATCTTCATGGTGAATCAAGAACCCGTCCGAAGTCCAAACTTCATGCCAGCAGAGTGAGCGAAAGAGACTCCAAAATCAAAATTATAATCCACAGTTGGTTGGAAAATGGTCAGTCCTCCTTGTGCTCTGTTGTCCTCGGATCCAACTGTGAATCTCCTGAAGTCCATTCTGCGATGAATGAATGGGTTAATCCAAGGAAGGAGAGCGGAGGAAGAACATGGTCTCCTCTGTTGCTGTGTTTTTTTGGACTCTCTCAGCTGGTCATCTATTGCTTCAGACGGAGACTCTGATTACTTCCCTATAAGGTCGTGCAGCCGCTTCCTTTGTTTTGCAAACTCATTGTGATCTGAACTTTAATCACACTTCAGCTTGTATATTACTTTTGTCTGATGTCATGACAACAATCATAACACATCTGATTATAAATACAATACACTAATAGCAGAGCTCTTATATTCTTAATCACTGTCAGGACTAGGTATAATGTCCTTCAACTTGCCGATGCTGTATGGCAGGTGTGTGGGAATCTCAACTCTGTTGACACTGCAGCACTGACATCATCTCCACGTGTTGTGATTGGTCTGTCAGTCACTGCTGGATGAAGCTCTCCTCTCCGCCCAGTCAGAGCCTCTCCACCCACCAGCTGATGGTGCTGCTTCAACCTCTCTGGATCATCAGGACACAGCTGATCCTCTCAACACCTCCACCTTTCTCATCACACCCACTCTGACGACCTCCAGCTGATGAGAGAAGCAGAGAGACAGCAGAAGTGATACATGAGTGTTTACAGAGACTCCCTCCATCAGCTGTCAGTCAGTGATATAAAGACCAGCAGGACTTCAGTCCTGTTCAGACCACAAGTGGAGCGGCTGTGTAGCGTAGCCAGCTTCCTTCCAGCTCTCATGTTAACGTGTTGGAGTGAAGCTCACAGACCTGCAGACACATCAAGTGTGTTTACTCTGCAGGTTTCACTCAAGCACACAGTGAAATAAACTGCTCAGAGTCCCTGAACGCATCATCACTGCAGAAACACTTTGATGATGATTCACTGCTGTTAAAAACCAGAGTCTCAGTCACACCTGAACATTTCATCTGCTTTAAATATTACAAATATGTAAATATGGAGTCTGTTCTAAAAATATCTGGATAAAACTAAAGACAGATGGACAGATAAATATTTGATGTTAAAGCTCCTACATGTTCACACAAAGACTGAACAGTCAGCATCAGCTGTGGTTACTGGACTTCAGCAGAGGTTCTGGTCTGTGGGGAGACCACATGGTTACTAAATGTAACCACGGTTCTCTGAAATAAGAGTCAGTGATTTGCAGGCTTCAGTCAGAGCGATCTGTACGGTGGCCCTGAGGGTCAAAACACAACCACACTTCAGATTATGGAAAAGGTGGGACGGCGTTCTTGTTTGTTATTGGACAGAACCAGAGTCTCTGGTGACAGTTTGATGTTTTGTGGGATGTTGTTGTGTTTTGACCTTCAGGGCCACCGTAGACCTGAGAGCTGTGACAAAGATGGACTGATCAGTTGTTCAGTGTTGAAATGAGAGAACAAAGATTTGATGCTACAACAGTTTGATGGATGAGGACCGCTGTCTCTACACATCCTGTGATGCTGTCAGCTGTGATCCAGCTTTACTTCCTGTACACATGAACACAACAACAACAGTCGTCTTCACTTCAACTCAAACACACGATCACAACAAGCTTCTGGCTCCTCTGATTGGCTGACTGTTCCCCCTCTATCTCTTTCTGTCCAATCCTGAAGCCTGTCACCGTTCTCCTCTCAGCTTCACTGAGGAAAGCAGGAAATGCTGGATCTTTACTTTGACACTGACTGTGTTTATTACAACACTGCTGAAACCAGCATGGACTGACTCCAACTCTCTACTGACCTCAGAGTCTCCAGTCGACAGTTTGGACTCTCCACAAGTTCAGACAGCAGCTTCACGTCTGAATCCTGCAGCTCGTTGTCACTCAGCTCCAGTTCTCTCAGATGGGAGGGGTTGGACTTCAGAGCTGAGGCCAGAGAAGCACAGCTGATCTCTGACAAACTGCAGAGACTCAATCTGAATAAAGAATAAATGATGAAACTTCACAATTTAAATGTTCAGTCAGTATAAACGTCACAAAGCTTCATTAAAATGTTGTAAAAAGACAATTCTGAATATATTTGTTATTGTCTGATAGTTAAAATAGAGATTATTGAACTTTTCATTGTAGTATGTATTTTTCTCATCACTTTAAAATACATTTTAAAAAACATGATTTGTAATCTAAGATGAAAATCAATAGTTGAGGATGTTCAGAGTGAATTATTCATGTTGTTATATGAAGGTTTTAAATGTGCAGCTCAACACTGCTCTGCCACAGTCAATGGACTAAACCACAGAAGAAGAAAACAGACTTCAGCATTAAGATACTCAGTGTGGATCAGTATAATATCAGCTGATGTCTGCAGTTTAGTGTCAACACAACTTTCACATCATATTAATCTGAGCACAGAAGTAAAAAATGGTGTCTGACCTCAGAGTCTCCAGTCGACAGTTTGGACTCTCCAGTCCAGCAGAGAGAAGCTTCACTCCTGAATCCTGCAGCTTGTTGTCACTCAGGTCCAGCTCTCTCAGATGGGAGGGGTTGGACTTCAGAGCTGAGGCCAGAGAAGCACAGCTGATCTCTGACAAACTGCACCAACTCAATCTGAATGAAGAATAAATGCTGTAACTTTAAAAGACTTTAATGTTCCTGCTTGAAATCATTCAGTGTTTAATAATCTGTTCAGAGCTGAAGAAGGTTCAGGATGTAGACGTTTAGAAAATGAAGCTCCAAACACCTGAACCCAACAGGATGCAGGTTCAACACTGTCAAACACACAAAGTGAAACAGAGCTCTCATTAATATTAATGACAACGTGCTGCTGCTTCAATAAAGACATAGTGATGTCACCTCTTAAACTCTGCAGCTCCACCAGAGGCTCCATCTGTACAAACTCATGTTGTGCAGCCAAATAAAAACCCACAGAAACTGATGGAACATTTGATTCTGCTATTTAAAGCTCCTGTTATTAAGATAGTTGAATTCTGAGTCTCGTTCCCAACTCGTCAAATACTGACGCTTTGGGATTGTAGGTCGGGTCGGCCGCCTCCCAAAGCGTCAACAGTATGTGTGAGATAATTGTGTCGCACTTATAATTCATCAGCAGTGTAATATTTTCATTGTTATTAAAGTTTGTCTTCAGAGTTTCACACATTCAACACGTGCAGTGTGTTGAATCAGAGATTACATCACACTCATGTGTCTTTTGTCCAACGTGACTTCAACATCATCCAACCTCCTTTTTTCAAAGATTCAACACTTTCTTTTCAGAGATTTAAATCTCTGCGGGGGGCCACACCTTTCTGATGTCAGATTAGGGGGTCTGTGTCCAACAACTTCTGTCACTTTACAAAAGTGACAAACAAACATTAACACCTTCCTCACTCTGTGATTGGTGAGCTGAGTGCAGGTGAGATAGAGCCCAGGTTTGAACTTCTCTCTCAGCTCTTTTTCATTTGTTACACAACTATTTCTGTCACTTTGAAATATGAGTGAAACACTACCAGTGTCTTCCAGGAGAGAGCATGTGAGAAGTTACCTCCATATTTAACCCATTGTTGAGCCTCCAGCAGCTCTTGGCTCCACCTTTGGCTGTCTGAAACAGCTATGAACACGTTTAGCTTCACTGATGCACTGATCCCATGCTAAAAGGTGGAGCTAACACACTGCAGACCACTGATTGGTCAGTGGGAACGGCCAGAGTCGTCTCGTCCTCCACGCTCTGAAGTAACATTTCACTTTCTACCTGTTCAGCAGTCTTCTGTCTCGCTGCCTGCAGCCTTTCTCAAGTAAAGCTAGTTTCATGTTGTGATAAACAACCACACGTGTGCTGTGTGTGCAGAGTGTGTGGTGGAGCAAGAGAGAGAGAGCAAAAAATGTAAATTAATAACATTTTATAGAAACACGGAAACACATGAAGTGACCTCAGAGTCTCCAGTCGACAGTTTGGACTCTCCAGTCCAGCAGAGAGAAGCTTCACTCCTGAATCCTGCAGCTCGTTGAGACTCAGGTCCAGTTCTGTCAGATGGGAGGGGTTGGACTTCAGAGCTGAGGCCAGAGAAGCACAGCTGATCTCTGACAAACTGCAGCTCCACAATCTGAATAAAGAATAAATGATGAAACTTCACAATTTAAATGTTCAGTCAGTATAAACGTCACAAAGCTTCATTAAAATGTTGTAAAAAGACAAAATAGAGATTATTGAACTTTTCATTGTAGTATGTATTTTTCTCATCACTTTAAAATACATTTTAAAAAACATGATTTGTAATCTAAGATGAAAATCAATAGTTGAGGATGTTCAGAGTGAATTATTCATGTTGTTATATGAAGGGTTTAAATGTGCAGCTCAACACTGCTCTGCCACAGTCAATGGACTAAACCACAGAAGAAGAAAACAGACTTCAGCATTAAGATACTCAGTGTGGATCAGTATAATATCAGCTGATGTCTGCAGTTTAGTGTCAACACAACTTTCACATCATATTAATCTGAGCACGGAAGTAAAAAATGGTGTCTGACCTCAGAGTCTCCAGTCGACAGTTTGGACTCTCCAGTCCAGCAGAGAGAAGCTTCACTCCTGAATCCTGCAGCTGGTTTCCACTCAGCTCCAGCTCTCTCAGATGGGAGGGGTTGGACTTCAGAGCTGAGGCCAGAGAAGCACAGCTGATCTCTGACAAACTGCAGCCCCACAATCTGAATAAAGAATAAATGATGTCAGTTTAAAAGACTTTAATGTTCCTGCTTGAAATCATTCAGTGTTTAATAATCTGTTCAGAGCTGAAGAAGGTTCAGAATGTAGATGTTTAGAAAATGAAGCTCCAAACACCTGAACCCAACAGGATGCAGGTTCAACACTGTCAAACACACAAAGTGAAACAGAGCTCTCATTAATATTAATGACAACGTGCTGCTGCTTCAATAAAGACGTAGTGATGTCACCTCTTAAACTCTGCAGCTCCACCAGAGGCTCCATCTATACAAACTCATGTTGTGCAGCCAAATAAAAACCCACAGAAACTGATGTAACATTTGATTCTGCTATTTAAAGCTCCTGTTATTAAGATAGTTGAATTCTGAGTCTCGTTCCCAACTCGTCAAATACTGACGCTTTGGGATTGTAGGTCGGGTCGGCCGCCTCCCAAAGCGTCAACAGTATGTGTGAGATAATTGTGTCACACTTATAATTCATCAGCAGTGTAATATTTTCATTGTTATTAAAGTTTGTCTTCAGAGTTTCACACATTCAACACGTGCAGTGTGTTGAATCAGAGATTACATCACACTCATGTGTCTTTTGTCCAACGTGACTTCAACATCATCCAACCTCCTTTTTTCAGAGATTCAACACTTTCTTTTCAGAGGTTTAAATCTCTGCGGGGGGCCACACCTTTCTGATGTCAGATTAGGGGGTCTGTGTCCAACTATTTCTGTCACTTTACAAAAGTGACAAACAAACATTAACACCTTCCTCACTCTGTGATTGGTGAGCTGAGTGCAGGTGAGACAGAGCCCAGGTTTCAACTTCTCTCTCAGCTCTTTTTTCATTTGTTACACAACTATTTCTGTCACTTTGAAATATGAACTGAGTGAAACACTACCAATGTCTTCCAGGAGAGAACATGTGAGAAGTTCCCTCCATATTTAAACCATTGTTGAGCCTCCAGCAGCTCTTGGCTCCACCTTTGGCTGTCTGAAACAGCTATGAACACGTTTAGCTTCACTGATGCACTGATCCCACGCTAAAAGGTGGAGCTAACACACTGCAGACCACTGATTGGTCAGTGGGAACAGCCAGAGTCGTCTCGTCCTCCACGCTCTGAAGTAACATTTCACTTTCTACCTGTTCAGCAGTCTTCTGTCTCGCTGCCTGCAGCCTTTCTCAAGTAAAGCTAGTTTCATGTTGTGATAAACAACCACACGTGTGCTGTGTGTGCAGAGTGTGTGGTCGAGCAAGAGAGAGAGAGAGAGAGAGAGCAAAACATGTAAATTAATAACATTTTACAGAAACACAGAAACACATGAACTGACCTCAGAGTCTCCAGTCGACAGTTTGGACTCTCCAGTCCAGCAGAGAGAAGCTTCACTCCTGAATCCTGCAGCTTGTTGTTACTCAGCTCCAGCTGTCTCAGATGGGAGGGGTTGGACTTCAGAGCTGAGGCCAGAGAAGCACAGCTGATCTCTGACAAACTGCAGCTCCTCAATCTGAATAAAGAATAAATGATGTCAGTTTAAAAGACTTTAATGTTCCTGCTTGAAATCATTCAGTGTTTAATAATCTGTTCAGAGCTGAAGAAGGTTCAGGATGTAGACGTTTAGAAAATGAAGCTCCAAACACCTGAACCCAACAGGATGCAGGTTCAACACTGTCAAACACACAAAGTGAAACAGAGCTCTCATTAATATTAATGACAACGTGCTGCTGCTTCAATAAAGACGTAGTGATGTCACCTCTTAAACTCTGCAGCTCCACCAGAGGCTCCATCTGTACAAACTCATGTTGTGCAGCCAAATAAAAACCCACAGAAACTGATGGAACATTTGATTCTACTATTTAAAGCTCCTGTTATTAAGATAGTTGAATTCTGAGTCTCGTTCCCAACTCGTCAAGTACTGACGCTTTGGGATTGTAGGTCGGGTCGGCCGCCTCCCAAAGCGTCAACAGTATGTGTGAGATAATTGTGTCACACTTATAATTCATCAGCAGTGTAATATTTTCATTGTTATTAAAGTTTGTCTTCAGAGTTTCACACATTCAACACGTGCAGTGTGTTGAATCAGAGATTACATCACACTCATGTGTCTTTTGTCCAACGTGACTTCAACATCATCCAACCTCCTTTTTTCAGAGATTCAACACTTTCTTTTCAGAGGTTTAAATCTCTGCGGGGGGCCACACCTTTCTGATGTCAGATTAGGGGGTCTGTGTCCAACTATTTCTGTCACTTTACAAAAGTGACAAACAAACATTAACACCTTCCTCACTCTGTGATTGGTGAGCTGAGTGCAGGTGAGATAGAGCCCAGGTTTCAACTTCTCTCTCAGCTCTTTTTTCATTTGTTACACAACTATTTCTGTCACTTTGAAATATGAACTGAGTGAAACACTACCAATGTCTTCCAGAAGAGAGCATGTGAGAAGTTACCTCCATATTTAACCCATTGTTGAGCCTCCAGCAGCTCTTGGCTCCACCTTTGGCTGTCTGAAACAGCTATGAACACGTTTAGCTTCACTGATGCACTGATCCCATGCTAAAAGGTGGAGCTAACACACTGCAGACCACTGATTGGTCAGTGGGAACAGCCAGAGTCGTCTCGTCCTCCACGCTCTGAAGTAACATTTCACTTTCTACCTTTCAGCAGTCTTCTGTCTCGCTGCCTGCAGCCTTTCTCAAGTAAAGCTAGTTTCATGTTGAGATAAACAACCACACGTGTGCTGTGTGTGCAGAGTGTGTGGTCGAGCAAGAGAGAGAGAGAGAGAGAGCAAAACATGTAAATTAATAACATTTTACAGAAACACAGAAACACATGAACTGACCTCAGAGTCTCCAGTCGACAGTTTGGACTCTCCAGTCCAGCAGAGAGAAGCTTCACTCCTGAATCCTGCAGCTCGTTGTGACTCAGGTCCAGCTCTCTCAGATGGGAGGGGTTGGACTTCAGAGCTGAGGCCAGAGAAGCACAGCTGATCTCTGACAAACTGCATCTCAACAATCTGAATAAAGAATAAATGATGTCAGTTTAAAAGACTTTAATGTTCCTGCTTGAAATCATTCAGTGTTTAATAATCTGTTCAGAGCTGAAGAAGGTTCAGGATGTAGACGTTTAGAAAATGAAGCTCCAAACACCTGAACCCAACAGGATGCAGGTTCAACACTGTCAAACACACAAAGTGAAACAGAGCTCTCATTAATATTAATGACAACGTGCTGCTGCTTCAATAAAGACGTAGTGATGTCACCTCTTAAACTCTGCAGCTCCACCAGAAGCTCCATCTGTACAAACTCATGTTGTGCAGCCAAATAAAAACCCACAGAAACTGATGTAACATTTGATTCTGCTATTTAAAGCTCCTGTTATTAAGATAGTTGAATTCTGAGTCTCGTTCCCAACTCGTCAAATACTGACGCTTTGGGATTGTAGGTCGGGTCGGCCGCCTCCGAAAGCGTCAACAGTATGTGTGAGATAATTGTGTCACACTTATAATTCATCAGCAGTGTAATATTTTCATGTTATTAAAGTTTGTCTTCAGAGTTTCACACATTCAACACGTGCAGTGTGTTGAATCAGAGATTACATCACACTCATGTGTCTTTTGTCCAACGTGACTTCAACATCATCCAACCTCCTTTTTTCAAAGATTCAACACTTTCTTTTCAGAGGTTTAAATCTCTGCGGGGGGCCACACCTTTCTGATGTCAGATTAGGGGGTCTGTGTCCAACTATTTCTGTCACTTTACAAAAGTGACAAACAAACATTAACACCTTCCTCACTCTGTGATTGGTGAGCTGAGTGCAGGTGAGATAGAGCCCAGGTTTCAACTTCTCTCTCAGCTCTTTTTTCATTTGTTACACAACTATTTCTGTCACTTTGAAATATGAACTGAGTGAAACACTACCAATGTCTTCCAGAAGAGAGCATGTGAGAAGTTACCTCCATATTTAAACCATTGTTGAGCCTCCAGCAGCTCTTGGCTCCACCTTTGGCTGTCTGAAACAGCTATGAACACGTTTAGCTTCACTGATGCACTGATCCCACGCTAAAAGGTGGAGCTAACACACTGCAGACCACTGATTGGTCAGTGGGAACGGCCAGAGTCGTCTCGTCCTCCACGCTCTGAAGTAACATTTCACTTTCTACCTGTTCAGCAGTCTTCTGTCTCGCTGCCTGCAGCCTTTCTCAAGTAAAGCTAGTTTCATGTTGTGATAAACAACCACACGTGTGCTGTGTGTGCAGAGTGTGTGGTCGAGCAAGAGAGAGAGAGAGAGAGAGAGCAAAACATGTAAATTAATAACATTTGACAGAAACACAGAAACACATGAACTGACCTCAGAGTCTCCAGTCGACAGTTTGGACTCTCCAGTCCAGCAGAGAGAAGCTTCACTCCTGAATCCTGCAGCTTGTTGTCACTCAGCTCCAGCTCTCTCAGATGGGAGGGGTTGGACTTCAGAGCTGAGGCCAGAGAAGCACAGCTGATCTCTGACAAACTGCATCTCAACAATCTGAATAAAGAATAAATGATGTCAGTTTAAAAGACTTTAATGTTCCTGCTTGAAATCATTCAGTGTTTAATAATCTGTTCAGAGCTGAAGAAGGTTCAGGATGTAGACGTTTAGAAAATGAAGCTCCAAACACCTGAACCCAACAGGATGCAGGTTCAACACTGTCAAACACACAAAGTGAAACAGAGCTCTCATTAATATTAATGACAACGTGCTGCTGCTTCAATAAAGACGTAGTGATGTCACCTCTTAAACTCTGCAGCTCCACCAGAGGCTCCATCTGTACAAACTCATGTTGTGCAGCCAAATAAAAACCCACAGAAACTGATGGAACATTTGATTCTGCTATTTAAAGCTCCTGTTATTAAGATAGTTGAATTCTGAGTCTCGTTCCCAACTCGTCAAATACTGATGCTTTGGGATTGTAGGTCGGGTCGGCACAATCCCAAAGTGTCAGTATTTGACGGGTTGGGAACGAGACTCAAAAATCAACTCTCTTACTGTCGCCCTGGGTCATTTAATTTACCCCTAAATATTTAAATTCCAAGTTTTCTTGGATATTAAGAGGTTCAGGTAAGTTTTGTTCTGAATAAATGTGTTTTGATGTTATTAACATGGTTCCTTTAATATGAACTTTATCCTGCCACTTTAAGCAGGTTGTTTGCAGTGTACCTGGCTAACGTGTGGCATAAACACAGTACAACCTATGTTGTTTAACTTTATTGTATGTGATTGGTTGTGTATGAGTCATGACACTTTTCCTGTCTGGTGATTGGCTGTGGGGCGGAAGCTAACAGAGCAGTGAACTGTGTGAAAAAAGAAACGGAGAGAAGTCGGCGGCAGCAGCAGTGAAGAGAAGCAGAACAGAGACTTCTTTGTGTTCTGGTTGCCAGCTTGTGTGTGTGTGTGTGTGTGTGTGTGTGTGTGTGTGTGTGTGTGTGTGTGTGTGTGTGTGTGTGTGTGTGGGCCCACAACATAATGAAGTACCACTGAAAGGTTCTATAAGAGTTCTTTTGGTGTGTTTAATACTAATGAAGGTCTTTGGTGCTGAAGTTCATCAGCAGTGATCAATAGCAGAGCAAGGTTAAAAGAACATTTCTGTGTTTGAACAAAAGTAAATTGACAGTGAATAGTAACAAAACCAGGTTAAAGGAACATTGCACTGAATTCATTGGTTTGACTTGTTTACATTTCATTCTGAACAAGCTCAGTAGAAAACCACATGTTGGGTTCACTGTGATTTACTGTGGATGGTTACATTTATTTTTATGGCTGTTATAATTTTTATTTTTCTGTTAATAATTTTAAGTTAATTTATTGGGACATAGTTTTCATGTGATTCATTTTAAGTGCACTTAACTACAGTAAGAACACATTAAGAAGGTACGTAATAATCCTTTAATATTGAAATAAAAAGAGACTGTTATCCAATGAAGAGCACATAAACACATGAGAGGAGGTGTCTTCTGTCCAACGCGACTCAAACATCATCCAACCTCCTTTTTTCAAAGATTCAACACTTTCTTTTCAGAGCTTTAAATCTCTGTGTATCTGTGTATCTGTGTATCTGTGTATCTGTGTATGCTGTACGTCAGGCAGTAATATACAACAATGTAGTGTCACCTGTCACTGTGTGTGTGTGTGTGTGTGCGCGTGCGTGTGTGTGTGCGTGATATAAATATATAATCTGGTGTCAAACTTTAAACTGAGTTGTTGTGATTTGAGCTCAGACAAACCCAGAAAACAAGTGAACTGAAGGAAATTTAAAACTTCTGTTCTGATTTAAATGTTATAGATCTACACAGAAACACATGAACTGACCTCAGAACCTCCAGTCGACAGTTTGGACTCTCCAGTCCAGCACAGAGAAGCTTCACTCCTGAATCCTGCAGCTTGTTGTCACTCAGGTCCAGTTCTCTCAGATGGGAGGGGTTGGACTTCAGAGCTGAGGCCACGACTTCACAGTGACTCTCTGAGAGTCCACAGCCAATAAATCTGTGATTACAGATAAAAGAACATTAAAACAATAAAATGAGACTTTATTGTGAAAACAGATTCATACATGTTGCATCACAAAGCACAGGGGGTCAGTTGGTCGGCCTGAGCTGGTCAGTCATTGATCACAAGGTTTGTAGTTTGAAACTTGAGCTCCTTCTGCCCACGAGGCCCCAGACTTTCCCTGCCTGAGGAGATCAGAGGGGCTGAATCGCTGCCCCGTTTTATATCAGCCCCCAAAACACACCTGAATAAAGCTGCTTTTAACCCTGATGTGGATGTTTTTGTCTTCATGTTTGATTTTGGTTTGTTTGATTCATTCTGTGCTCTTTATATTTATATTTGTAGTTGTCGGGTAAAACTTGCTTTTTCTTGTGACTCTTTCGTTGTGTTGCTGTTTAATGTGTGTACAGCACTTTGTCACTGCTTTTAAAAGTCGTATATCAAGAAAATAAATCAATAAATGAACCTCCTGAGTGTCCTCGAGCAACATGAACCAAACTGATGTTCAGGACAAAGTGTCCAAATGACTGTAATGTAAACGTGTCAGATTTGAGCTGATTTATATTCATGAAGCTTCATGTAAATTCACTGTAGGTTGTTTAACTGCACTCGTATGTGTTTACCTCAGTTATGTGTTTGTGTGGATTTTGTTCTTTGATGCATTTTATTCTGTCGCTCCGTCTGCTTTTCACCTCCCATTAAATTAATTCAGCGTCTTCTCCTGCATCAATAGTATAATTAGTGCTAAAGATTGAGTTATTATCATTTGATGGGTGATCATTTGTCTCAGGTGGAGTTCACCTGGCTGAAGGAAATGTTTTGGAAAGTAGACGACTACATGTCATTTCATCTCTGAGCTTGGTGATGATCATTGATTCAATCAGCAGGTTTCATACTTGTTGAGGAAAACATGTATCGTGTTGAGGTTTTATATAACGCATGTGTGTAAAGTGTTTGTCTTTAATACTGAAGGCTTCAGCTTTACCAGGATTTTTAATGTTCATCACATCTGGACTTACCGAGCCTTTCTGCAGTTCCTCACAGCTGGAATCAGTCTCTGTTGTCCTGCCTGTGATGTGTTGTATTTCTCTGAGTCCAACTCATCCAGAACCTCCTCTGACATCTGCAGCATGTAGGCCAGAGCTGAGCAGTGGATCTCAGAGAGTCTCTTCTCTGATCTGTTCTCCGACTTCAGGAACTCTTGGATCTCCTGATGGACTGAGTGGTCGTTCATCTCCGTCAGACAGTGGAAGATGTTGATGCTTCTGTCAGGAGAGATCTTATAACTGTTCATCTCCTTCAGGTTGTTGATGGCTCTCTGGATGATTTCTGGACTGTTGTCTGTCCGACCCAGCAGACCTGCTAAGAGTCTCTGGTTGGACTTCAGAGAGAGGCCATGAAGGAAGCGAACAAACAGGTCCAGGTGACCATTCTTACTTTTGAGGGACTTCTCCATGGTGCTCTTCAGGAACTCATCCAGGGAAAAGGGTCTCCATCCTCCCAGGAAGTCCTTCAGTACCTCTGTGTTCCTGTTGGTGTAACAGTGGAACATGTAGACTGCAGCCAGAAACTCCTGAACGCTCAGATGAACAAAGCAGTAGACTGTTTTCTGGAAGATCACACTCTCTTTTCTGAAGATCTCTGTACAAACTCCTGAGTACACCGAGGCCTCTGTGACATTAAGACCACACCGCTCCAGGTCTTCTTGGTAGAACATGATGTTTCCTTCCTCCAGATGTTCAAACGCCAGCCTCCCCAGCTTCAGAAGAACTTCCCTGTCAGCCTCCGTTAGCTCCTGTGGACTCGTCTCATGACCCTCATTGTACTTCTGCTTCTTCCTCTTTGTCTGAACCAGCAGGAAGTGTGAGTACATGTCAGTCAGGGTCTTGGGCAGCTCTCCTCTCTGGTCTGTAGTCAACATGTGCTCCAGAACTGTAGCAGTGATCCAGCAGAAGACTGGGATCAGACACATGATGTGGAGGCTCCTGGAGGTCTTGATGTGTGAGATGACTCTGCTGGACAGATCTTCATCACTGAACCTCCTCCTGAAGTACTCCTCCTTCTGGGCGTCAGTGAAGCCTCGTACTTCTGTTACCCTGTCGACACGTGAAGGAGGGATCTGATTGGCTGCTGCAGGTCTGGAAGTTATCCAGACGAGAGCCGAGGGAAGCAGCTTCCCCTCGATGAGGTTTGTCAGCAGCACGCTGACTGATGACTCCTGTGTGACATCAGACACGACCTCATGGTTCTTGAAATCCAGTGAAAGTCTGCTTTCATCCAGGCCGTCAAAGATGAACAGAAGTTTACAGGCAGCGAGCTTCTCTGCTGTCACCTTCTGTAATGTTGGATGGAAAACATGGAGCAGCCTGAGAAGACTGTACTGCTCATCTCTGATCAGGTTCAGCTCCCTGAACGAGAGCAGAACCACCAGACTGACATCTTGGTTTTCGGAGCCCTCAGCCCAGTCCAGAGTGAACTTCAGCACTGAGAAGGTTTTTCCAACACCAGCGACACCATTGGTCAGAACGACTCTGATGTGTCTCCGTTGGTCAGGTGAGGCTTTAAAGATGTCGCAGCACCTGATTGGAGTTTCTCTGAAGGTCTCCTTCTTGGAAACTGTCTCCAGCTGCCTCACCTCATGTTGGGTATCAACCTCTTCACTCTGTCCCTCTGTGATGTAGAGCTCAGTGTAGATCTTGTTAAGGAGGGTTCCACTTCCTGTTTCATCACTTCCTTCAGTCACACGTTCACATCTCCTCCTCAGACTGATCTTATGTTCATGGAAAACCTCCTGCAGACCAACATTCACTGAAAAAAGAGAAAAAAGTGGGAGACAAAAAATACAATGTGACAATCAGCAGTCAATGGTCTTTTCATTACAAATTAAAAACCACCAGCATAAGAACATGTTTGTTGTTTTCTTTGTCTTTCTCTCCACCTTAACGTCGTGGAGAGGTTTGTGTGTCCCTGTGATCCTCGGAGCTCTGTTGTCGGGGGCATTAGCCCCTGGCAGGGTCTCGCAAAGCTAATTAGCCCCAGAGAAGGAGCCAGACTGACAGTGATTCAAAGAGCCTTTATGAATCAGCCACAAAGGTGCTGCAGCACCTGAACCAGGAAAGAGACATCAGGGCACCTTTCTGGAGCTCAACCTGGGAGTGGAGGTCGCTGGTGAATATCTGGTGTCTGGCCTTTGACTACATGGAGACGCCACCCTGTGGGCTGACTACCAGCAGGGACGGGCATTGGGGTCGGGTGTGCGCCAGTCTCATGCAAAAGAAGGCAGGTGTGCTGATTCCTGGCATCTCAGACTGGTCCTCAGGACAGGGAGTGTCTCCTCATGGGGGAAGGAACAGGGGCTGGTGCTGGAGGTGGAGCAGTACCAACTAGATTTAGTTGGGCTCACCTCTATGCACAGCACTGTTTCTTGAACTCAACTCCTTTGCTTGAGGGACAACATCTCAGGTTGGCCCCTGTAAATGACCACCACCTGCACCTGAGCCCGTCCACTACACTCTGCTGCTGCTGACTGCTTGTTATTCCCTCACTACAAGGGAGGACCAGCTACTGCTCAACTAGATCCAGACTGTCTGATGTCCTGGATCCACAATAGTGACACAAACTCCCCAGTGACATCAGAACAGAAGAAACTCGACACAACTTCAGACTGAAACTCTCCTGTTAGACTGAAAACTCTCCTGTTCAGACTGAAACTCTCCTGTTCAGACTGAAACTCTCCTGTTCAGACTGAAAACTCTCCTGTTCAGACTGAAACTCTCCTGTTCAGACTGAAAATTCTCCTGTTCAGACTGAAAACTCTCCCGTTCAGACTGAAACTCTCCTGTTCAGACTGAAAACTCTCCTGTTCAGACTGAAACTCTCCTGTTCAGACGGCACCTTGGTCCATAAAAACAATCTCTCTCTTGATCTCTTATTGCTTCTAGTTGTAGCTCTTGAACCATTTTAACATAATTGATGAATGTGATCTACTCATGTTGTATCCACATGGTTCAGTCAGTTATTTTCAGTCTCTTTGGATAAAAACATCAGCTAAATGAACGTATTGTAATGAAGCAGGTTACATTTTAAGCTGTTTAATGTGCTGACACTGAGCAGCTAATTAGCATCTGCTGCAGCCTGAAAATAGATGTTAGCAGTGCACTTTTCCTCACTGGATGTTTGTTCGGTGGCTTGTTCAACAAGTGGATCTGCAGGACGAGGTGTGTGTTTGTAAGTTACAGGAGGAGGAGATGTTAGCAGGAAAGCTAATGTGGACTGTTGTTTAAAGTGCTGTTTTGTCTCAAGCTGCTGTCTGACACTTCTCCATCTCCATCTCTGCATACAGAGAACAAGCAGCTCTCTGATTGGTTAATGTGAGACATAACAAACGTATTAAAACAACAAGTAGTGTGTTCAGACATGAAGACACCAGCAGACAGATATATAGTCTCACTTTGTACAGTGCTGGTCAGACTGGCTGTCTGCAGTCCAGCTCCTGTTCTGGATCTTTTCCCACACTGGGGACAGGAGGAGAGTCCTGGTGAAGCAGACTGGTCCCAGTATGATGTGATGCACTGTCTGCAGAACCAGTGTCCACAGCTGGCAGAGACTGGATCCTTCAGGACGTCCTGACAGGAAACACAGCAGGACGGCTGCTCCTCCACAGAAACAAGCCTCCTCTTCTTCTCTCTGTGAAGACATTTCTTTACAACTAAAACCATTTGTTGATTGTTTCTAAAAATCTCAAGATTTGGTCGACACTGTTGAGAAGCTCAGATCAGCTGACAGAGGACAGTCAAACTGTCTTTACTTTTCTGATGAATTCAGCTTCAGTCTGGAATAAAGATGGTTATTTGTGTTATTTCAACTCTTCTGTTTAGTCAGTTTGAACCCGGAGTTAAAAGTGTTCTCAATGACTGTGGTCGACCACGATGACGTGACTTTAACTATGAGATGACTTTTAACTATGACGTGACTTTTAACAACAGCATTCGTAATGGTTTAACAAGAGGACAATCTCCCCTCGCTCTCCCCTCCTGTACTTCTACCTGCTCTGCACAGAAAAGAGAGAGAGACGTTCTCCAGAAATACCGTCAGCAGTTTGTGGCTGTTAAACCCAGATTAAGATCATCTCAGTTTGAAACAGTATCTGCAGGAATAGTTCTTTAAGAGAACATTTTGTCTTCATCCTCAAAGCATCATCTTCATCAGGTCAGTTTACAGTAAGAACAGTCTCTTACTCTGAGTCTGATGGTCCAGGTTCATTACTGAAGTCTGGAGGAGGATCGTTGGACTGGTCACTCTTCATAGACAGACAGCTGGATCCTGGAGACTCTGCTCTCTGTCTGTTGGACTGAACTCTGCAAACACCAACATGTTTGTATTGATATCACATGAATCTTTGAGAAAAAGTCTAATTACAAATTCATAGAGGGAGCAAACTCCTCCTGTCCATAAATATGAAGTTTAACAATTTCTATTTGTCCTCTTTGATTAGATTACAGCTTTTTACGTGACTGACAGCACTAAGAGGACGATGGGACAATGATCTCTCTGTCATGAGCCCCAAAAGGTTTGTTAAAGTGAGTTAGCAAATACATTGTTGTTGAAATATACAAACACAACATGAACAAAACACGTTAGTGAGAGAGGGAGCAGAAAAAAGTCACATAAATGAGTTAGTATCAGGTGTCTTACTCTGAGTCTGATGGTCCAGGTTCATTACTGAAGTTTAGAGGATAATTTTTGGACTGGTCACTCTTCATAGACAGACAGCTGGATCCTGGAGACTCTGCTCTCTGTCTGTTGGACTGAACTCTGCAAACACCAACATGTTTGTATTGATATCACATGAATCTTTGAGAAATTCTCTGATGACAAAGTCATTTAAGAAGCTCTAAACACACAAACTACTGCTACTGTTGATGAAAAGGAGCTTTCAAAGTCTCTATTTGTTCTCTTAGATCAGATTACAGCTTTTTAGGAGACTGACAGCTGCCACAGATAGTAAGAGGAACATGAGCCGTGAAAAGTCTGTTAGATTTAGGTAGAAAATACATTTTACATGAATTTTGAATATAAAAATACAAAAGCAACAAAACAAAGCAGGGCAGTGAGAGAGGGAACAGAAAAAAGTCACATAAATGAGTCAGTATCAGGTGTCTTACTTTGAGTCTGATGGTCCAGGTTCATTACTGAAGGCTGGAGGATGATGTTTGGACCGGTCACTCTTCATAGACAGACAGCTGGATACTGGAGACTCTGCTCTGTCCTCCTCCTCCTTCACACAAACACTCATCTTCTGCTCTGAAGTCAGTCTGAGAGGTGAAACAGTAGCTGTGAGCTCAGGACACAAGAATCAGGAAACAAGTTTGTTCAAGAGTCGCACAAGACCGAGAGAGCAGGAAGTAACACACACTCTCTCTCCCCTTCACACACACATTATACAGTATAATAAAAGCAGCCAGAAGTCCACCTGGTCACTTTTCTTCACACCTGTGCTTGTTTTCTTGGGTTACTGGAGGTTTAAAGAGGATTATTCAGCCAATCAGGACTTTGTGTCCACAGATGAATCAAACTGTTGAGTTCACTCCAACATTTCTTTCCTCCACAGTCCACAGGGAGAAAACTGACTCACAGTAAGTAAAGTCACAGGAAATAATCACAGTGTGTTGTTAACACTCACCCTGCCTCAGACTCCAGCGGCTCTCCTTCTGCTCTGCATCTTAAAATGGAGTCTGACTGAATACTTTCACTTCTAGGCTTCCTCCCTGTTCTCACGTACCTGTCATTTGCTCCTCCCCTCTCCTTAAAAGGAAGTCAGGTGAGTTTATCTGTGTGTGTGTGTGTGTGTGTGCTTGTGTGTGTGTGTGTGTGTGTGATGACGTCCTTGGCTCCTCCCTGTTCTCATGTTCTTCTTCTGATTTTATGACTTTAAAGGTGCATACCGCCACCTATTGTCCCGGAGTATGTAGCCTGGAGATGATGAAAACTGAGCCTTTCAGGTTTCTTAGCAGATGTTTTACAGAAGTCCACTGCTCTTCTGTTGCCTCAGAAAAATTCTGCGACAGTTTGCTGACAACAAACCTCAGCTGGGGTCTTGTACATGTAGTTGGATAGATCAGGCTGCCAGCTGCCTCTCTGGACTTTCTGACGTCACTCATCTTTTCTGCATCATCAGTGTAGTTCAGTTTCTGTTCACAAGGTGTCGCTCTATGTTCACAGTTTTGCATGTTAAACCTTTCAAGTGCTTTTTCAACACATTTCTTTTGTGACATTGTTACACATCCATCACTCAGCTCAAAGTCGATGCCAAGAAAACGTCTCAGTTCTCCTCAGCCTTTCATTTTGAATCTTGCTGTGAGCGTCTCCTTCACAACTTTTAGTGCATCTCCATCACTGGCAGCAATGATTACATCATCAACCCATATTATTATGATCACCTTCTCATTCCCTGTTTCCCTTGTGTAAACACAATGATCAGCAGGGTTTTGTACTAAATGCTTCTCACTTAGATAATCATGTAGCGTCTTGTTCCAGTCTCTGCCGGACTGTTTCAGCCCATAAAGTGACTTCTCTAGCTATTGTAGTCCAGGCCACTTTGTGACTCTACCCTTCAGCCACACTGATAGACAACAGATTTACTAATGTAACAGACAACAATGCAATAAGTGGATTACTGATAAGTGATGTCAGTGAGCAGCTACCAGTGTTTACAGTGTGTGACAGTGACGACAAGAAGGAAAAGCAGGACATTAAACTGGAGCACAGACGAGTCAAAATAATAGTTGTACTAACTCTATAATAACGATTTTTTTTTTCTCCCCCCCCTTTGCGGCGCCCCCTGTGGATGACGGCGCCCTTAGCATTCGCCTATACAGCCTGGATTAGTTAATCTCCCGTGCTGGAGCTCTTGTTCTCCTCCCTGGGGCGGTCTGACAGGTGGCGTGTCTGGTAGTTAGTGGAACAAATGTCTGACTCACTCTACTTCTGATGAAGACTGAGGCATGTCTGTCATTAACTCAGCCCAGTACAAACATTTAAGTTATGTGTCCACAGTGGACACATAACTTAAATGTTTGTACTGGGCTGAGTTCAGTTAATGATGACCTGTTCAGTTAATGAATAAGTGGACAGTCCACTTATTAACTGAACAGGTCATACGTGTGGTTGACCTCTAGAATTATGGTTGACGCTGTTGAATATTAGTTCCTCCCTTAAAATGTTTTTGGATTTACCTTAAAGAAAAGAGGAACAAGACGAACCAGAATAAGAAAGAATAGTACAGCAGGTATCGTTATTTATGACAAAGCCGCCTGTTCTCAAGAAAGTAAAGAGTTTACAGCTTGTGTGTGACTCGTGTGCTTGATATCTTACTTGATATCTTAACTGAACAAAGCTATGTGTAAAAATTCCAGTCTGATTTAAGATTACATAACATGAGGGAGACAGATCGGTGCAGGACGATCTGAGGCCACGCTGAAGTGTGCTGCTTCTGACACAGCATACAACAGGTTCTGAAAAAAGCAGCTTGAGAAATGATTTGGGTCCTGACCCTGTTTACATTCATGAAAAAAGAGAGAAACGACTGTGTATCATGCAGTGACTGGATTTAAACACATACTGATTTGTTTATGGGAATCTGAAGAGATTAAATACATGGTCTCTATTTGAATTCAGATCCTGTGAACTCACATGCTGATTTTTATGTTCAACATGAAATGAGTCAGCAAAAATATAATCCTGATCAACACTATGAATAAAAATGGGATTAAAATGCTTCAGCAGCCTACAACGACCACCTGTCAGCCACCTGTGGATACTGAAGAGCAACTTCAATCTGTGTGCGCACAAACAAATCATCAGTCTCACGGCGCTCCACTTCACAAGTATCTGCACTTGTGCCAGAGATCAAGTCACTCAACTTGCCTGACGGGTGTTTTCCAGGAAGTTGAGTGATTGCCTTTCTCACATGTTTAACAATCGGACTATGTGTCTCGGGCGTGCAGTAAAATGATACATGCTTCCTGACGAGAGGCTTTTTTGGGAGCCAGAAGACAATGAGAGGTAAACAAACACAATTACAATTTTAAAATGCAACTGTTATAATGTGGTGGTGGTTTTAACATATTACAGAGAAAGCACAGGCATAGACAGTCTTCACTTGTTTAAAAGAACATTTAAAACACTGAAAGGATGAAAGCAAGTGGCAACTTACTGAAGGAAACAAAGGAGCGCAGTGATTTTTATATTTTCTTTATAAATACTGTACATGTAAGTCCTCTGATTGGATTTCTTGGGCACAGTTTACTTAAAAAATGAACTAAACAGCAGTTGCCTCTTGTCATTATATTGTGATGCTTAACGTCCTGGGAGCAGTTAATGCTAAATGCTAATAAACACCTGTTGTGTCATATAGGTGACAGTGTTAAGTCGCTTACCTTTTAAATGGAAAACCCAGTGTCATGTGTTACCTCGGCATGTGTATGTACCCGAGGCAAGTGACACAAAGACTGTCTTCAATACATAAAGCTGTTGAATTCATATCTGAAAATGTGCTTCTCAAATTTAACATTTGAATAAATGCACATTAATAGTGATTTAGAGTGGACAGTGTTAAAGTGTAAGTGTCTCATCAGGAACTGGAAACATGAGAAGTGTGTTGGAGTCAGATGTTATGTAAAAATGCAGGAACTCATTCCTGAGCCAGTTGACAGACACGGTATAAATTAGAAGCAGTCGTCGGCTTTAGCCTTGAAAAATGTAAAAAAGTGGCTTTAATTCATCTGGATTATTTACTCATTGACCACAGAGTCCCAAAAATCAATGCAAGTCATCTTTAGTAAGAGCATATACACAGCAGCGGTGCGAGGCGGCTCATAAAACACAGCGAGGTTCTTAAAAAGCTCAACAGGAAACACAGGAACAAAAATATGCAAGAGGTAAAAAGAGCACATTCACAACAACAGGAAGTTTAATGTGGTCAACGTAGAAATTATGTTCATTTACAACAGATCTCAAATAGTCATTTACATTTTCAAGCAGTGCAATGTGAACTAAAAATGATCCTGGGGCTTCACAAACAAAACCAGGAATACTGACAGGAAACAAATGATTTTACAGTTACACCGTTTGTGTGCATTTAAAAAGAAACAACAACGTATAAACTCTGATAAACAGGACTGATGATCGATACATTCAGAGCCGTGCTGCTTTTCCTCAACCTGCCGTCGCTGTCATGTTACGCAGAACCTTTTGCATCCTGATTGGACATTTTGACTTCTGACTGGTTCGACAGGAGGCGACATAGCAATGCTGATTTGCTCGTTAGCTCAAGTGTTGAAACAGGGTTAAAATTCAGGCTTGTAAATCGTAGCTTGTAGCTTGTAGCTTCAGCCTCGCACACACAGAGGAAATGTGTTTCCATTTTTCAGACTTTGTGAAAACTCACTGTTGAAAACATTCTGGTGTAAATTTGAATTACACAGCTAGTTTTGTAAAAGTAGTATAAACCCCTTTTGTTTCTCCAGAGGAAGCTGCATGTAATCTGATTAACTGCCTCCAGCAATTACACTCAGTGGCTAAGTTGCATTGTGGGAAATGTAGGCCACAGGATTTGAAAAGGAAGAAGAATACTTAGATTCAAAAAGGGATATCTCTGGTTCTGTCCATACTGAGTTAAACAGTGTTATAGGAGTGCAATCCTGGGTCAGTGGAATTCTTTTCAAAACCCCCTGCATACATTACCCACAATGCAATTTAGCCACTGAGTGACATAACTGGAGGCAATTTATCAGATTACATGCAGCTTCCTCTGGAGTCGCAAAAGGCTTTTCACTGCTTGTGTCACACATACAGTCGTTCTCCCTGAGACCTGTAAACAAACGCCAATGTGTAAAATTGGAGGAATTACCCTTTATGTTTTCTTTCAAAGTAATTCATCGATAGCAGTGTGGGTACTGCGGGCACTTGGACTGTTCCACCTGCATGAAATTCTCTCTTTTTTATATATTAAATATAGGCTAAAATGTCACACTGAATCCATAGTGACAATAAACTTTCTGTTTACCAACGGCCAAAACGTTGGGCTGTATCACACTTGACTAACAGCCATAGGTGCAACAGGTGTCGCATGTACAGAACAACCAAATCACAATTTGACCTGGGAGAGGGCAGGCCACACAAGATAATTAGCAGTAATTAACAGAGAGATCAGAGTGAAGAGGCATCACATTTTACAGAAATACAGATATAAGGAGATAGTGAAACAGAGGAGAGCGGAGGCCAGGGTATGACGATCCAAATGCATCGATATGTGAGGCAGCAGGAGAGGTAGATGGGCCCCGGGGCCTGTGGTCCATCAGAAGGGAGCCTGAATGAAAAGAGAGGAGGAGGAGGAGGAGGAGGAGGAAGCTATAGAGAGATCGACACAGATTGCAGCTTGTGGGAACAGAAAACAAAACCAAATGCCATGTTAATCAGAATAAACAGATTGTTTCTCGTCGGCAGGAGGTAGAGTGACCCGCTCTAGATCAGGTCGCCTGAATGCTGTACGCTGTAACAGTAGAGCATTTGACGAGGTGGAAGTGAGAACATGTTGGTATTAAACACCTTGTCATTTCAAACATCTACGCTGCCGTCAGCTATCAGCTTATCCCACAAGGAATAAATGTATACTGACTGATTCAGCACTTAGGAGTCACTGTGTTGCTTGTGTTCTCTGTAGTCGGGATGACATTACCAAAGGCAGCTGGATGTGCGGCATTGCTTCTGGTCATATACTACATTCTGCAGACTCAGGACTTCAGCCAGTTTCAGAGTGTACTCCTTGAGGTAAGAGTAAAAAATTCATTAATAAGAATTTAGTATTAGTGGCAATACTCAAGGATGCACAATTTAACATAACATATTTAGTTACAGTAAGTGATCAGATGGAAATGATTTTTCTTCTGTCAGGATTTGACGGGTGTGAAAGCATCACACATTCAGGCCCGAGAAAAAAGAGCAAGTGAGTCACATTTTGATAGTATCAACAGAAAGCATCAAGTGTTCTCAACAGTGCAAAGATATAATGAATCTATAGTTCTCGTGTCACTTTAGTATAAAGTAAACGTGGATACTGTTTGATGTCTTCCCAGCTACCTCAAATTCCTCTGATTATGAACTCCAAGCGGTTGTTGAACTCTCGGACCTGGAGCGTCTCCAAACGCTCTTGAACACACTCAGTCTGCCGTTACAGATCAACAGCACTGTTGAAATCACCAGCATTGACACCACAACAGGTAATTCCAACCTTTTAATTTTGTTTCCCCATTCTTTGCCAAAGGTAAACAATGGGGAAACAAAATTAAAGGAACTTACAAGGAACTTTTAACTGGTTATGAAACAGTGCCAAATCCAGATCAAGATCTGTACGACAGAAGGTGGTAGTACCTCTTTTGTCCACAGGGGCCGCCAGTATCTACAAAAAAATGAAAGTTCCTTGTAGCAGCTTTAAAAATATTCTGACCATACCAGTAAACATGTCATTAAATGATAATGATGCTGTGTCCTTCTGTCCCCTTCACGTAGTGTGTTCATTAAATATGACTGGATACCAGTGCAGATGTGAGCAGGGCTTTGCTTGGTCGTATAACAGCTGCATTACCCACGGAGCCTGTGACGCCATCATCGGTGACACGTGCGGATGCATCAATGCACTTCCAGCTGATGGCCAGTACTGCCAGCCGAACACCAGTCAACCAGGTACCACCCAGTACAACCAACAGAGCCGAGGTCCCACTCATTACATATGAGCGCACACTGAGATGTGCGTCATCTGGGGAAAAAACCTTCCTGTTAATGTTCACTGAGGTGCATCTGAGGTATTTTATTTGAGCAACAGAAAAATACTGCACTTTTTACTCCACTACATTTAGCGTAGTGGAGTAATAATTCTTGTTAAGTTACGGATGAAGATAAAAAAACAAACATACTGAGCCTGTTGAATACAGTGCATTGTTATGCAGTAACTTAACCCCCTGTGGGTTCACAGGAAGAAATGTAGCCGTGAATTTCACAGTTACTAACTGGCAGCTGTGGACAATTAACTCACTGTAAAACTGTAATACTATACTGTAATATTATACAGTACATTGTTGGTGACTGTAATCATATACAGGACACACACCGATCAGGCGTAACATTATGACCACCTGCCTAATACTGTGAAGGTTCCCCTTGTGCAGCCAAAACAGCTCTGACCTGTCAAGACATGGACTTCAGCCCTCTGAGGGTCCTGTGGTGTCTGGCACCAGGGCGTTTTATAGTGGATCCTCTGGTCCTGTATGTTGGGGGGTGGTGCCTCCATGGATCAGACCTGCTCCAGCACGTCTTACAGATGCTCGATCAGATTGGGATCTGGGGAATTTGGAGGCCCGGTCAACACCTCGGGCCCTTTATTGTGCTCCTCGAGCTGTTCCTGAGCAGTGTGTGTGTGTGTCCGGGCACATTGTCCTGCTGGGGGGCCACTGCCATCAGGTAGTGTTGTTGTGATGAGGGGGTGCACTTGGTCCACAACATTGATCATCGCGTTGTGATGAGATGATCCATGTTATTCACGTCACCTGTCAGTGGGTTTAATGTTGGGTCTGATCAGTTTATGTATGTACTGTCATTTTTGGCTGAATACACGATATTCTACTGTGAAATCCACAGTAATTTATTGTGGATTTCTACTTTTACTCAAAGCTTCTACAAGGAACTTTTGTATTGATGCTGGTGGCCCCTCTGCACAAAAAGGTGATAATGGTGAAGCAGAGTTTACTTTGTTTTTTGTGCCGTGCCACCAGACGACAGAGCAGCTTCTGTCCGCAGGCTGTGATGCTTCTTAATTCATTGTCAGCCATAAAAATATTTACAGTCTTTATCCGGATAAGTCGTAATCTTCCATTAATACGTTTTAATTATACAGAAATAGCTTTTCACTGATAGTCTTCTTTGCTTACGTAGGTCAAGCAGAAGCGTTTAACTGAGACTACATTTACATAAGTTCAATTTAAAGGAAGGAAATTCTACGTATTACTCCACCACAGTCATTCTGCAGCTATAGTTACTTGCAGATACAGATTTTACATATCAGGTTATAAAATATTATGCCTGGTTGTAGCTGAACAAACAACATTAAAATACAGATCACACATTAATCCATTATTAACAATTTGATTTTTTTTTAAAAAACAAGGTTGTTTATAAGTGTTGTTTATACACTTGTTAGTCATAAATTGTTCCCTACGCTGTGAGAAGACTCATTTAAAATGAGGAGGACCATAACTGAAGAACATTTGGGTAAATGTTTGCAGTCTTCTATCAACTTTTGGATTTTAGGGTAATTGCCTGTTTTGGCCAGCAGATGGTGCTAAATGCTCTGTTTGTGGTTGTATTGGGCTGATGACTTATGCTTTTAAATGTATTTTGTTTTAATGAGAAGCTGCTCTGCGTGATGGGCACACTGGTTTTTACTTTCCTGATTCGAGTAACCACCTGTGACAGAAAAAGGTTACACTTCCTCATGTTCGTCTACAACAACTAAATGAACTGTAATCACATAGTTGTCTCAGTGAGGTGAAGAATTTGTCGCATTCAGACGGATAAAATCTCTACTCAGGTTTGATTGTAAAGATTACGATGGTTCTGCTCCATGTCCTAAAAGCCACATCTTGAATGAGAAAAATGTATTTTCACTTTGCATGGAAGAACAAGAGTGTTCAGTTGGAGTGTAAAATACAGGTCATAGGTGTCGTTTACACTGGCGACCATACTTTGGGTATAACTGCCCAACAGCATGTGCAGGAATACTGTTACTGTTCATGCCCAAGGTGTTCAGCTGTCTGCTGAAGTTTCAGTTCAAATGTCTTCGGCCTTTTTTAAACAACTTGCCGTCTGCAGTTCATTATGGTACTGTGCAGTGTAGCGAGCTGCTGTATTTTTCTACCCTTGTCTCATTGGATCTCCCCAATACATTTAGAAACAAACACCATTTAGAAAATGTTTTTTCATCTGAGGCCTGGACAAACATTTAACATTAGTATTGTGATACTATAAGGGCTGCTAACTTGATTTTTGTTTTGATGTTGTTTTGTCTTTTTGCAGAGCCAACACCATCACCTACACCACCAAACAGTATGACACATAAAATGTAGAGAAATGTAGGAGGCATCCTAACAAGATTAATGTATTCTAGGCAAACACAAATGACAGAAACAATGAAAAAATGGAGATTTGATACCTAAACAGTTTGTAGTGATAACATGTGTGATGGTTTTTCTCTGGTTCTGCTCCACAGACCCGGTGGACATTGACTTAGTCCTTGACCTGCGTGTTCCTGTCTCCAGTGCGCCATCAGGTTTCATTGATCTATTCAGGCAAACTGTGAACGGTTTCCCGTTGCCCTTCTCCATCACTCAGTCTTTAAGAGTAGTGGGCTTAAATTTCACCACAGGTAAGACCCATCACTTGCTTTCTTGTTACCTTATTTCATTTGTATGGCTCATTAAATGCCTCATTATCAAATATGTTCTGATTTCAAAACCTCCGGCTGAACTTTCTGTCACAGGGTGCTCCCCAAACTCCACTGGAGGAGGACTGCAGTGTGAGTGTGAGGAGCACTTTGCTTGGTCATGTGACACGTGTAACAGCTTCGGCGTGTGCAGCAACGCCACTGGACCAACCTGCGGGTGCATAAATGGACTTCCTTCTGATGGACAGTTCTGTGAACCAATCACAGGTAAGCGTTGTTATGTTGTGGCTGTTTCAGTAAAAGTTATGCAAAAGGTCACCGAATCAACACCGACTGTATCTGCATGGCTGTCCTGCAGATGTTGACATAAACATGGTTGTGTTATGTTAAGTTGTCTGTTAAACATGGAGTCACGTGTAAAGTGATGATGATGATGTTTATGCATTGTGATTAGTAACTAGCAGCAGACAAACATGGTGTAATCATTTAATCTCCAATGTTGCTCCACAGATGTGATTCCATGTCCGCCCACAACTCCAGGTATGGGACACATTTGTAGTTGGTCAGAGTCTGAAGTCATTGAACACAGTTGTGGGAGAAAATAAATGAATGAAAAAGAGCATTTATTGATACCAAGTGTTGCACAGAGATGCATTCAACAACACCACTGACAACAACAACAAAAACAACAACACCACTGACAACAACAACACCACTGACAACAACACCAACACCACTGACAACAACAACAAAAACAACAACACCACTGACAACAACAACACCACTGACAACAACAACAACAACACCACCGAGCGGTAAGACACATAAAATATAGACAAGTGTACACAGAGCATCCGTGTGTGTGTTTCTGATGATTTCTATTGACTCTGTAAAATCAATAAAATTGCATCTGCTGTATCTGTGGTAACTACACGCATATTGAAACGGTTTGCAAGTACAAATATTTGCCTGTAGGCTCGTAACAAATGGCACAAATCCTGTAAAGTTTCAGTTCAGGTTACCTCAGAGGTTTGATGAAAACTAAACATCAGCAACACTCAGAGCAAGATAATTCTTCATGATATTGTTGTTCGTGCTGCTGACAGAATGTGTGATGGTTTTCTCTGGTTCTGCTCCACAGACCCGGTGGACATTGACTTAGTCCTTGAGCTGCGTGTTCCTGTCTCCAGTGCACCATCAGGTTTCATTGATCTATTCAGGCAAACTGTGAACGGTTTCCCGTTGCCCTTCTCCATCACTCAGTCTTTAAGAGTAGTGGGCTTAAATTTCACCACAGGTAAGACCCATCACTTGCTTTCTTGTTACCTTATTTCATTTGTATGGCTCATTAAATGCCTCATTATCAAATATGTTCTGATTTCAAAACCTCCGGCTGAACTTTCTGTCACAGGGTGCTCCCCAAACTCCACTGGAGGAGGACTGCAGTGTGAGTGTGAGGAGCACTTTGCTTGGTCATGTGACACGTGTAACAGCTTCGGCGTGTGCAGCAACGCCACTAGACCAACCTGCGGGTGCATAAATGGACTTCCTTCTGATGGACAGTTCTGTGAACCAATCACAGGTAAGCGTTGTTATGTTGTGGCTGTTTCAGTAAAAGTTATGCAAAAGGTCACCGAATCAACACCGACTGTATCTGCATGGCTGTCCTGCAGATGTTGACATAAACATGGTTGTGTTATGTTAAGTTGTCTGTTAAACATGGAGTCACGTGTAAAGTGATGATGATGATGTTTATGCATTGTGATTAGTAACTAGCAGCAGACAAACATGGTGTAATCATTTAATCTCCAATGTTGCTCCACAGATGTGATTCCATGTCCGCCCACAACTCCAGGTATGGGACACGTTTGTAGTTGGTCAGAGTCTGAAGTCATTGAACACAGTTGTGGGAGAAAATAAATGAATGAAAAAGAGCATTTATTGATACCAAGTGTTGCACAGAGATGCATTCAACAACACCACTGACAACAACAACAAAAACAACAACACCACTGACAACAACAACAACACTACTGACAACAACACCAACACCACTGACAACAACAACAACAACACCACCGAGCGGTAAGACACATAAAATATAGATAAGTGTACACAGAGCATCCGTGTGTGTGTTTCTGATGATTTCTATTGACTCTGTAAAATCAATAAAATTGCATCTGCTGTATCTGTGGTAACTACACGCATATTGAAACGGTTTGCAAGTACAAATATTTGCCTGTAGGCTCGTAACAAATGGCACAAATCCTGTAAAGTTTCAGTTCAGGTTACCTCAGAGGTTTGATGAAAACTAAACATCAGCAACACTCAGAGCAAGATAATTCTTCATGATATTGTTGTTCGTGCTGCTGACAGAATGTGTGATGGTTTTCTCTGGTTCTGCTCCACAGACCCGGTGGACATTGACTTAGTCCTTGAGCTGCGTGTTCCTGTCTCCAGTGTGCCATCAGGTTTCATTGATCTATTCAGGCAAACTGTGAACGGTTTCCCGTTGCCCTTCTCCATCACTCAGTCTTTAAGAGTAGTGGGCTTAAATTTCACCACAGGTAAGACCCATCACTTGCTTTCTTGTTACCTTATTTCATTTGTGTTGCACAGAGATGCATTCAACAACACCACTGACAACAACAACAAAAACAACAACACCACTGACAACAACAACAACACCACTGACAACAACAACAACAACAGAATGTATGACTCATAAAATGTAGAAAATAATAAAGATGAAGAGCGAAGAGAGGTGAAGGACATTTACAGACACTATCTCCAATGTTGATCCACAGTTGTCACTCAAGGCCTCATCTCTTTGTTTTGTGTGGATATAGTTGATCAGAGTCTTGTCGTGGAAAACGCTCGGTGGAAAGTGAAAAATAATATTGATCTAAAAGAGCATTTATTGATTCTACTTTTCTACATCAGGGACGACAACAACACCGATGACGACAACAACAACACCGATGACAAATACAACAATGAACACGACCACAACGATGACAACAACAACAACACCGATGACAAATACAACAATGAACACGACCACACCGATGACGACAACAACAACACCGATGACAAATACAACAATGAACACGACCACACCGATGACAACAACAACAACACCGATGACAAATACAACAATGAACACGACCACACCGATGACGACAACAACAACACCGATGACAAATACAACAATGAACACGACCACACCGATGACAACAACAACAACACCGATGACAAATACAACAATGAACACGACCACACCGATGACAACAACAACAACACCGATGACAAATACAACAATGAACACGACCACACCGATGACGACAACAACAACACCGATGACAAATACAACAATGAACACGACCACACCGATGATGACAACGACCACACCGATGACGAAAACAACAACAATGAACACAACCACACCGATGATGACAACAACAACACTGATGACAAATACAACAATGAACACAACCACACCGATGATGACAACAACAACACTGATGACAAATACAACAATGAACACAACCACACCGATGATGACAACAACAACACCGATGACAACAACAACCACACCGATGACAACAACAACAACACTGATGACAACAACAATGAACACAACCACACCGATGACGACAACACCACCGATGACAACAACCACTCCAGTGACAACAATGCCAAGTACAGAACCCCTCATAACAGAAGGTATTACACATCAAATGTATGAATGATATCACGTGTCTCTCATGAAATTGTAAATGAAATTGCATAACAACTGTTTGTGTTGCAGAGAGGAACTTCTCGTTTAGCTTGGACATAGACTTTCGAGAGTCATACAATAACCCAACCGATGAGGTTTACCAAAACACTTTTAATGCTGTAAGTCTGGATGTCTCACTTTGTTTTCACACTATTGTGTCACACAGCACACACACTGTTGATGCAATGAATTTGCCATATTTGGTCCTGTTTCCTCAAACAGATTAACCAGCAAGCGAAGGAGCACATCTCAGGTCCAAGCACGGCAAATTTAATCAGGTTCAGGTACGTCAGACTTTTCTTTTGACTTTACTCACATTTGTTAACTTGATATTTAAACTTATTTGCACAATAGAGTGATAGCAAATATGTCTTTGCCTCATATTTTGAGGGTGTAGTCGCTACATTGGAAATCAGAATTATTTGCATTATTTTTGGCCATGCTGCTAGCATCGCTGTAGAGATGACGGTGTTGGTCAGTCAATATGTCAACAACTGTTGGATAGATTGACATGAAGTTTTGCACATACATTCAGGGTTCCCAGACGATGAATCCCATTAACCTCAGTGATCCTCTAGCACTGACAGTGGGTCGAAGTTTTCCTTATTTAGTTAAATAACTCCCTTATGACTTTGGTGACCCCTTAACTTTTCCTTTAAAGTCCCCATGAAACAGAGGGAGGAGTGTTATGCTGTAAAAACGGTCAGGTAGGGAGGAACTTGTCGCAAGTATGGATTGACGTTTACAGTAGCCAATAGCATTTGTGCCGAATGTAAATTATGCATCTCGCCATGCAGCTAGATGTCAAAGTAGCCAATTCTGCCCAACCCAGAGCTCCTGTGAATACAGGCAATTTTGTGATAAGAGTGCTGGCAAAGCATAAACCGAGCCGTACCAACACAGCATCCAAGAGCAAAGTCTGACAGAGTCAGTTTGACAGGGAAGTATCAAGGTGGTTTCCTTGCCAGGTTTGGCTCCTGGCACCCTGGGACTGAGTCAGTAGTAACTGTCAGCTGCAACAAGCAGCATTAAAGCATTTGTCCATCAGAAAAACTCAGTAGACCCCCTTGGTACTGGATTTGCTGGATTTGTTGTCAAACTGGCCACAGTTGGGACCTGGTACACTTAGCAGCTGTTAGCATTTACTTAAGCAACAAGTTAAGCCATCTGTTCATCTAGAAACTATAAACCACAGAGGGCTCAGCATCAGAATCCTGGGAACCACCGTGCAGCCTAAAAAAGTTAACTCCGACGACTCTCTTACGATCGGTGCAGCGCAGCTCACGTATCATTGCTAGTTTCTGACCAATACAGTTGTCATAATCCAACAAAAAGCCGGTGTAATGTTGAAGGCGCTGAATTTTTCCTGCTATTCAAATATCTTGTTGTTCAGACAGTAAAAGGATCCTACATAGGCGAGTTCAGAACGCGCGTACACTCCCTTTATGAGTTAGAAAGGCTGCTTTCTACGACAGAACGTCACCGTTGAATGTTGATGTATTTACGAGTTGTTTCAAAAAAATCCCCAAAGTGTTTATGTCCTGTAGCAAGCACAGCAAATTCAACATCAAGAAAAGTTTTCTTGCTTTCAAAGTCTATCACTGACTGAACATTTGTGACAACATTACCTGTTTGTGATATTTTATTGGGATTTTGTGTTACAGGAGTGGAAGTACCATCGCTGACTACTCTATAAGCGCAACCAGTTTTGATGAAGACGAAATTAATGCATTTCAAACAGGGATATTTAGGCAGCTGGGAGAAATATATCCCATACTATATGACAGTAAGACAGTTTTACACATATTTGAATATTTTTTTAGAGAAACAACATTTTCTGTAATTAAAAAAAAAAATGTAGATAAGCTTTTTTTTTAGATGTGAGATGTGTGATCATTTAGTTCAGAACTGTTGTATAATAACTGTCTGACTCTTGTGTCTGTTTTCTTAAAGGCAAAGATTTTTTAAGAGTTGAGCCATCCGATGTATTTATTGGAAACAGAGTGACTGTGACATGTGGTCCTCCACCGGACAATCTCAATTTAGTTGACTGGCGCGCAGAGTGGAGACGTAACAACGTGTTGATACGAGAAGATAGTGAACACAGCTTTTCAACAGCGGACGGAGAAGCAAAACTGACAGTGTCAAATTTTTTTAGCACTGACAATGGTAAGAAATAGATCCAGTACGTTGCTGTCAAGATGTTCAATTTTGTCACTCTCATATTCGGTATGTTTGATTTTTTTTCAGAATGTAAAACACCATAGTGACATACAACCAAGATAAACATCTTGAAGATGAAGGATTTATATCCCCTTTTTGCCTAAATGACAGTCTGCGCTCGAGCTGATATGGACACAAAGCTTCTTGTAATGTCACAGAATGCTCGGCTTCCTCGGTCTTCAAGAGCCCCACATAATGTTCACGGTCTTCTTTGGTCGACAAGTAATTCGTACAAGCATTTTAGGTGCGTTTGGGGTCCAAGTATTCTGTGACATTAGAAGAAGCTTTGTGAAACGCTGTCCATGTCGGCTCCAGTGTCTGCTGTCAGGACTGTTCAGGCAAAAGGAGATATGAAGGGGATATAATAATAATAATAATAATAATAATAATAATAATTATAACAATAATATTAATAATAACAATGATTAAAGTTGGACTTTAAAGGTATGGCTACTGCTCAAGTCTCCTTAATCAACTCTTCCACCCCAAAATATTTGCTGTAGAAGCAGCTGATAGTGACGTAACCCCACATCATTTTGCAGAACTGACTTCACATTGATTTGATGTTAACTCATGATCACCTTTAATTTCAGGACTTTATGAATGCACGCTGACAGACAACAACACGACCCGACCTGGACTGAGGTTTAGGCAGAGAGCAGGAAATGAAATCATTCTCAGAGAGACACCTGTGATCCGAGTGAAACCAGTCAGAATTAAAGTGGAATGTGTACCTCAACAGGTGGAACTGCAGTGCAGCGTCAACAGTCCCTACGAGGTCGAGTTTCAAGGCGTAGCAGGTAAACCAAGTACCATGAAGCTAATCTGCTATTAGGAACTTTTTACATATCAATGTAGTTCTCAAACAACTATTTTAAATAATGTATATACAAATGTAGTATTTGGACCCCCGTTTCCAAGTTGAAGGTTGTTGTTGTTTTTATAGCTGTTTCAGGTACAGACATAAGTTTCAATGCACAAATTTCAAGCTCCGACTGTACGAGCACAGAAAAGAAGTTCACTTGTCAAGTGAAGAACTTTGGGCAGTTTAGCAGAGAAATAGCACTGGAGTTATCCACGGAGGGTGCGTATTTATCCAGACATTGGAGCATTTTTATACATTTCAGGTCATGATATTTCTTCCTGTAATTAAAAAACAAACTATTTCTTTCTCTCCAGAATTTGCCTGTAAGGACGACCCTGTCTTTGGTGATGGACAAGTCAATGACCAAGCTGTAGGTCCCTGTGAGGAGAACGAGGTGGGAGAGCAAATTGCGTTTTGTAATGAAAGTGGCCTATGGAAAGTTCTACGAGACAGCTGCATTCTCCAAGTGGTTCAGGACCTGCTTAATCAGTCGGAGGTGACCCAATTTTTTCCTGTCTAACACTAAATGTAACCATCCAGAGAGGTGGATTTAGTGATTTGTGCCTTATTTTCACCCTTCCTCTAGTTGAGAACGTTGACATTGGCACCATATTGTAAGAATAGAAGTTAAATGTACCACAACTTGTTGATTCTAGTGACCCCTTTGCACAAAAGGTGACAATAGTGAAATAAAGTAAACTTTGTTTTGGTGCCGTACGACCAGACGACAGCGCAGCTTATTTGTTAAGGCTATGAGGCTCCTCGATTCATCCTCAGCACTCTGCCATAAAAAAAAAATATATACCTTAATACTTATTTAAAGTGACTATGAGGAACATTTAAGTGTTTATGAAACAGACTCTGACTCCGGTGCCGGTGTCGTACCACTTTAACCCGGTTAAGTCAGAATCCAGCCCGGTGAGCGGCAGCAAGATTAACCAATTTGTCACTGATGATCTCGTTTGCGTACTCTGTGTAGGTCATTTAGAGGTGTGCCTCATAACCAGCTTCATATACTACCAGTGAAGTATAGTTAAAGTTAGTCTAGATCTTTAATTAACCACCTGCTGATTCTGTAGCAGTACTTCTATTTACATAACACTTTTGTTAGATTTTCCTACAAACAAAAACTCTAGAGAATAATGTATTCAGTGAATACAGAATTTGACACTTTCGATAGCGTCTGACGCTAATGCTTGTTTTTTCTTCACAATCTCACAGGCTTTGAACGTTAATTCACTGCCGGTGTTCTTGGACCAACTCGGGGACGTCACTGAGAACTTCACTGCGGAAATAGTTGAATCCCCTGCAACCATTACTGCCATTGTTGAAATACTCAGCAATATAGCATTGTTAGGAAGCCCAATAAATAGAGTTTTAATGGAGGTATGTGAATTCATCCACTGAAGTTTACACGTCCAATACACACTACATTTCACATGATCTAATATCCTCTTTTCTTTTAATTTAGGATGTCCTACGAACCGCAGGAGTTCTCACCACAGATGATGCAAGGGATTCATGGGTATTTCTAAACTCCAATGACACCAGTAACATGCTTCCAACAAGAAGTAACGTCCCCACAACTGAAAGTGTCAGCTCAACATTATTGCTGTCTCTCGAAAACATCACAGGCAGCCTCACGAATGACTCTTTTGACATTGACACACCCTTTATTCTCTTGAACAAAACTGCATTCACAGAAACTTTCAACGCTGACTTTAATTCCTCAGTGGGGATCGACGTGCAAGAGTCTGACGGAGGACGACAGTCAATCACTGTGATAACATTCGCCTCAATGGACAACATCCTCCCTGCAAGAGACGAAGCCAATTCAACCTCCAATGTCATTAATGGGAGAGTCGTACTCGTTCGGTCCAATAGCACCATCAACAACGTTTCGTTCACATTTGATGTCATTAACACAACTCTGACAAACCCTCAGTGTGTTTTCTGGAACTTCAGTCTCTTCAGCGGTCTCGGGGGATGGGACGACGAGGGCTGCGAGTTGGAATTCAATGTAAACGACACTGTCACCTGCAACTGCAACCACCTGACCTCGTTCTCCATCCTAATGTCACCCTTCAGTCCAAACAACCCGGTGTTGGATATCATAACCTACATTGGAGTTGGCATATCCATGGCCTCCCTGGTCATATGCCTCATCATTGAAGCTGTCATATGGAGGAAAATCAGGAAGAACAACACATCTTATTTGCGTCACGTTTCCGTTGTTAACATCGCTGTGTCTCTCCTGATTGCAAACATTTGGTTTATTATTGGGGCGGCCATCACAGATGAAGAGGTGAAAAACCGAGCGGCATGCTCTACAGCCACTTTTTTTATCCATTTTTTCTACCTGGCCCTGTTCTTCTGGATGTTCGCCTCGGCTCTGCTGTTGCTGTACCGCACAGTCAATGTCTTCGACGGGGGTTTGTCTAAAAAATCGATGTTGGCTATTGGATTCGTTCTAGGCTACGGGGGACCGCTCATAATTGCGATCATAACTATAGCTGTAACTGAGCCCAGACAAGTTTACATCCGACAAACCGGGGAATGCTGGCTCAACTGGGATGAGTCCATGGCTCTGCTGGCATTTGTGATCCCTGCGTTGTTAATAGTGGCGATAAACTTTGTAATCCTGCTGGTGGTGATATACAAAATGTTGAGGAGAAGGGCTGTGGGAGACGCTGCACAAGCCGCCGAGAGGCACGTTCTGGTGGTTATTCTGAGGAGTTTGGCCGTCCTCACACCTTTTTTTGGATTAACGTGGGCTCTGGGAGTCGGAACCATGACCCCCCCGTACAACGAAGGAGTACATATTTCATTTGCGTTCTTCAATTCACTGCAGGTACAAACACAATAATACTTGTCTTCGTGTATTATTATCAGGGCTGTGCTGTAGGTCATTGGTTTACATTCACACGTTCTCACTCCAAACCTGTCAAATACGGCAGCTTGGTCAGCGGCCTTAAGCTTCAAACTGTGACACTCTACATACACCTCCAGTGAAAAATGTGAAGCCTGCCTCAAAATAAAGCTCATAAATATGGCTTCTGTACTGTTATTAACTTTGTGAAATGGTCACAGTTTCGTTATGTGTAGGGACATAAAACTACTTGGTTAGGTTTAGGAAAAGATTATACTTTGGGTTAAATAACTGCACTCAGTCTCATAACTTGTAACTCACATCATGTAACTGGTTGCTATAAAAATAACATTATGTACAATCTTATTCGTTGTCTAACATTAGGCTAAATTATTCCGAACCGCCTGCTCTCTCTGGCCGACCGACCACTGCCGGGTGAACGCGTCACGATAGATAGTGACTTAACAGATATTTATTTACATGGAAATCTTCGAGATTATTACTTTAACTTAACTTATGTGACGTAACTTTAAAAAAGAATCACTCTTTACTCTTGGACACAAACGAGACGTGAACTCCAGTCTGCATAGGGAACCATGTGAATGACACATCCAACGACTTTTCTCGCCGTTTGTGCCGCTGCAGCAGAGGAGCGACCGCAGCGCTAAACTCAGAAGCGTAGCGCCGACGACAGGGCCGCTGTATTTGATGCGCTGGGAGTGAGAATGGGCTGCTGTTGTCACGTAGTCGTCATATTTTATGACATCGAGGCCCGAAAACAATCCTCAAACAAAACACTTTGTTTTTTAATAAAGTGATTTAATTGATTACATTCAGCTGCTGTGGTTATATGAATGTTGCTGACCACTACATTAAAGGTGGAATTCAAGAGATTCAGGAGGGATGGATGGATAAATGATTGTTGAGTCTCCTTCACAAACTGAGGATGAGACTGATCAAAACTTCATTGCAAAAAGCTGCACAGCATGCAAACACTAATTTTGGATTCAAAAGTCAAAGAGTATCAGTACAGCCCTAAGTAAGACCATTATTATTCTATTTAAATCCTTTATATTACTGTCATCCAGTGGACTTTGAATATGGAGTTTGCCTTTTGTCATTGACGCTCTCTAACACGCTGATGTTACTCTGTGTTTCTTCTTTAAAGGGTTTCTTTATTTTGGTATTTGGAACGCTGTTCGACAGAAAGGTACGTACGTCTCACTGTTCAATTTTAATTACCTGCCCACTTGAATGAAGGGAAAGTCCGTCCTAAACTTGCTTGTGGACAGCAGACAGAAAGTGATCAATCTCAAGAAAGCGTGATTAATGAAACAAATTCATTGTGATTGAGATAAAGATATTTTCTCTTGATTTGACAAACAAAAGCGCTCACAGAAATAGGCATTACATTACATTTATTTACAATCCATACTCCCAAGAAATCTGGATGCTGTGTACGACTTAAATAAAAACAACATGCAGCAATTTGCAAACAAACTCACAAAGTGTTCCCAAAAAATGGCAGAGCAAGAAAACATGCGAGGGAAATAACTGAATAATCCGTCCCTGAGTCTGAAGACTTATTTTAGTAGAATTTTACCACAACGTTTGTCCCAGTGAAGGTTTCCCCCTCTGTCTTGACAATTGCAAACATGTTACAAGATCATCTACCAGAAATACGTGCTCGCTCAATGCTTGAACAGGGCATTTAGTACAACCTTTATGAACATCTACAGACAAACAAGTATAAATTGCAATACAGCTTTATACTGCTGAGCTTGTCTACTGACGTCAAAACACCACCTTTAAGTTACGGTCCCTTCAGGCAGCCGTTTCAGGGGGTTCCTCTGACCAGAAAGACAACTTACAAGAACTATTTTATTCCAACTACAATATGCATTTTAAACAAGGCGAAATAGACACGACTCTTTTAATGTAGCTTTGCAGACGTGCTCTTAACTTGTGTAATTTTATGTGAGTTTCATGGGTGTGAATGTGTTTTTCATGTTGATCGTGTTATGCTTTGTATGGAATCTGGACCCAAATGCACGACTCAAACAACAGGTTTCAGCAGAAAATAACAAGTTTTTAGTGTTCAAATGTGCAACACAAGTGCAAGGGGGAGGGGTGGTGCGTAGTCCCAGGATCCAACTGTGGCTCGTGAAGTCTCCAGCGAGGGCGAGAGTGAGTGTCTAGATGTAGCGTCTGCCACGGGGTAATGGCGGCGCCGCGGCACGGCGCAGTGAGGTCCGTCTCTCGAGCTCATCACACTGAGGGGAAACACAGGAGAGCAGGCAGCAGGCAGGCAGAAGCAAACAGGTGAACACAAGGCAAGTCCAGCAGTCTGAGGCAGGGTAGGAAAAACACAGCAGTATTAGCCACACAAGCTAACAACAGGATACAAAAGCAAAACCACGGAGGAGCCAGGAAGCAAACAACCACGTGTACTGATGAAATGATCTGGCAGCGAGCAGGAGGGAATCCAGAGTCTTTACAGAAGGTTGATTATCTGAGTGGAAACACCTGGCGCTACCTGTGGAGGGCGACCACGCCCACACGCACACACACAGAACAGACAGGGGGAATAATACAGACAGGGAATGACAACACACACATAAAAAGGGAGAAGGGAGGGCTGCCACGATGAGGATCATGACAGATCGAGCCCCAACCGAAGGTCATGTTTTCTGTCACTATGTGATTGACAATAAAGTTTGAATGATTCTAAACGTCAAAACAAAACAAAACAAAAAGTTAAATTAGTTCGACAAATAAGCGTAATAAAATGAAACGCATGTTACAAAGTGTATTCCACTGACAAGCATTGACACGCCTGAAAAGGTTTCTTGAATGTTGAACGGTCGCCTGTAATAAACACAAACAGTAAAGCAGTTTGCAGGAGGACGTTTTGCAGGGAGCATATTAGCTCTCATCACTCGCTGTCCGACAGGGAGCTACTATGGTCAAAGTAAAGTGGTGGTAGGGATCAAAGTTTTTCACTGAAAGTTGTTTGAGTTTCATAGCAATGTGCTAATTTTTGAGAATTTACTTTTCAGGTGCGGTCAGAGATAGCAATAAAGTCACAAACTTCCTCGAGTGGGACAAGGGTAAGCACAGTTTTCTTAAACATATATATTTTTTTATTTATTTATTTTTCCCCCGAAACAATCTCAATACTGTGGTTTTTGCTTTTGTTCATGTTTTAGAGCACCAGTGCTGGAAACTCATCATCAAGTGGATTTGGCTTTTTCCGAAACTTGAGAAGAGGAAGAGGTAAGGCAACAATTAAGAAAAGAAAGAAAACTAAATCCTAAAGGCAAAACTTCTAAATATGAATAAGATTAATAAGATTAATAAGATTAATAAGATTACCTACATGGATTGACATTTCAGTAGAGACATCGTCTACACCCGGAGTATTTTAATGTCTTATTTTAAGGGGTGTTCACCTGGTTTTACATCGAGCACCTCCAAATGGTAAAAAGATCACCTTTCAGCCGAGGCTGCACTTTCAGGACCCTAGTTTAACACTTTTTGTTATAATTATAAGGTTGATTCCACCTAAATAATACTTTGATTCATTATTTATAGTGTAAAGATAATATCAAGGAACAATTCAAGAGAACACAATGTGACCGGAAGTTATAAGTCAGCTGGTCCAATCTCCAGTCCATCAGGTCTCAACGACTCTGAGAGAGAATTTTTTACTTTTACTTACCACTTGAATGGTCATCCGTCTGTCTTCATTTGTTCGTCTATCGAATAAAACTTTGTTCACTTTCAGTACTCACACTTACTTGTTGTCCGTCTAACTCTCGTCTACGTGCGTCTTACCGTCTATCTCCAAAATGGTTTCTCCAATTCAGTAGGTGGCGTTGTGGTGAAAAACTAGGGTCCTAGAAATGCAGTTTGAAAGTGCAGCTTCCGCTGCTGCAGCTACACCCTGCTCTATTTATTAAATCACAGTTATGCTATATAGTTAATGTTAAATAGCTAATGTTGTCATGCACACTAAACTATGACAATAAAGGGCTAGTGCCACTGTTCACATCATATCGTGCCACTGTAATTACTGGCAGCCACATCCGGAAAACTGTTCCTCTGAGTTGTAACTCTGCATCAACAACCCGTGTGGCAAAATGGCTGCAATTATCACCAATTCAAATAATTTCTTGTATCTGGTTTCGCTTGTTCACAATCATCCCATCATGTGACACTGAATCACTTTGTTGTGTTGCTGTTTTTCAGATGGCTACAATTTATCATCTAGTGCCTCCGGTGTTTCTCAGTCCTTCACCGACACATGATGATCTCTGCAGAGGCCTCTGGTCAGTCGACAACCACCCAATCGAACAAGCAGCTTCACTTTTTTTTTTTTTCTTTTGTCAACGCTATAATTTATGAAGGATTTGAAGTTCAGTGTAACAATCATGAAGAGCGAGGGAAAGACAGACAAAAGCGTTTGTTTAATGTCATATTTTTAAGTTGGATCTTGTCAAAGCTCCGCTCACAGAAGCATCAGGTAATTCACACCAGCAGAAATATGTATTAGAATGTGTAGTGTGTAAAGTAATGATGGTTTTATTGTTGTAATTGACAAAAAGGATGTATTTTATATGATGACTTTTCAAAGTGAATAGAGTTGCACTTTGTGTGTGTGTGTGTGTGTGTGTGTGTGTGTGTGTGTGTGTGTGTGTGTGTGTGTGTGTGTGTGTGTGTGTGTGTGTGAACTTGTACTTCCTGCACGTGGTTTTAAGGTTTCGTAGTAACAAAAGTTATCGTGACCTTACGCCGTGCAGGATCAGAGATTGCACAGTACAAACAAGATAAAGGTTTTGTTTGGACATTTAAAAGTATTCATCACATCGTTCTTAAACATCGAAAGTAGATGCAAAATGGCTCTGGGTTTGGTTTACTTTGCCAATCAAATCAGTGAGATGACGACAGGCTGTCTTACACAGATCAGTGAGGTTGTTTACCCAAGGGTTGGCATCACAATGACAAACTGACTTGGACAGGACAATCAGTCAAATCAAAGTGCAAGCAGGTACTGGAAATAACCCAGAGAGAGTAAGAAAGGCTCGTTTTTAATATGGAGCGTCTGATTATTATTTTATTATGCTGAGCAGCAGGAACAAATCTCTCAAAATTACCCAGAGCACCATTTTCCCCACCTTTCTGTCCCACCATGTAGACTCACATCTCTTATGGGGATGAACTGCAAGTTGTTGTTGTTATTTCAGCGTCCTTCTGATCCATTTATTGAGTCAGATCACAGAGAAATCTCTTTGTTTTGGGTTCATTCTGATGTGATAAGACAGATTAATTTAGTCTACGTCTACTTGCTGCTCACTATTGATTTTAACACACCTGTTAAGAAGCTGCCACTCAGCTGAGGCGATGGACGGACGCTCTGCAGCTGAGACCTGGACACCGGTCGGCCTCAGGTAGAGCTGGAAGCTGCCGTCATCCAGACGGGACAAATTCACCCAGCTGGGTGCCGCGGCAATAAAAATGTATAATCCCACGAACAAATTTGTGCCTGTAATGCAAGGTGAATACTTTCTTCATGTTTGGTCTGAACGCACCATGAGACTGAGGAGGCTTCGACAGCTCTGACAGTAATGATGTGCACAGGAACCGTTCAGTAATATTGTATTTTATCATTTTACAAATATGTGTTTATTTAGACTGTAATTAAAACTTTCTAAAGCTACAGGTGGAGGTTTTGTTAAAGACATGAAGGAATTTATTTCATTTAATGCAGAACAGTGTTTGCACAGTTCATTGTATTTTGATTGTTTTAATCATTTTATGGGATTTATGAATATAAAAAAAGACATCTATGTAAATATTGTGATTGATGTAAAACATTCAATCATTTGTTTTGAAAAAATGGCATTACATTTTCTTTGATGAGGTCTTCAAAAGGCCTTGAAAAGCATTAAAAACTGATTTCAAAATGTGTGTAGATGTGCTGTCTGTTCGGTCGCTTAAAAAAGAGATTTAGCCCAGAGTTTTTAAAGTTTGGGAGTGAAGAACAGAGAAAAGTAGCAAATAAGATCACTGGCACTGAGAACATGAATGTAAAACAAGTCCTATATAATTTACCAGCAAAGTCATAGCTGCTGCTTGCAGGGCGCCACAGGCTACAGTTCATATCACACAGAGGTAGTCATCAACTGCACATGTGGAGAATTTGTAAAAAAAAAACCAAACTTGTATGTCAGATCCTGCTTTCCACAAACCGGTTCATCTGCCACATTCTTTTCCATTATAGTCAAAAGGTGTGTCTACCTGCGTCTACCTGCGTCTACCTGTGTCACTGTGCAGTGACTTTAAATGTCACAGAGCGGTACAGCTGAACAGGAAATGCTCAGTATGTTCTGTAGGTGTGGCTGAAGTCACTGAGGCCTCATTACTGCCAGTGTATCAGTATTTTAATGTTCAACTCTCTTCAATGAAATCCCACAAACATCAATATTAAAATAAACATGCATGTCAAAATGTGTAGGAGCTTCAACAGCAACTTGACTTTATCCAGTGAATAAAATATCCATGTTAGTGTTCATTCTGTTTTGCTACACACAAAGAAAGTAGATGACATCCCTCCAGTTGTCAGATCTCTACACCGGCTCCCCGTCTGCCAAAGGACAGATTTCAACATCCTGCTGTTGGTTTATAAAGCGCTGAATGGTTTCTGATCTGCTGCTACTTTCTGAACCATCCAGACCTCTGAGGTCGTCAGGTTCAGTTCTGCTTTCAGTCCCTGGAGTCAAAACTAACATGAAGAAGCAGCGTTCAGTTATTATGAACCACATATCTGAAACAAACTCCCAGAAAACTGTGACTTTTATTCTTTAGTCTTGTCTCTTTTAAACTTTTTCTATTTTAGCTTACTTTCCTATTTCTTCACTTGTCTTGATGTTGTGTTTCTTGATGTCGTCTTACTTGTTTTTAATGTCTTTTAATGTAATTTTGCCCCTGTAAAGCACATTGAGTTGCCTTTTGTCTGAATTGTGCTTTACAAATAAACTTGCCTTGAATTACCCTCCAAGCAAAGTGCTTTTGAGCGGACTGGGTCAGTAACAACACCCTCACTGTGCGTGTCCCATCCGGCCTGTGGTGATGTTTGTGTTGTTTGCCCCTCTGAGGCTGCTGAGTGGTTTGCATAGCCTGATACAGTGGCACTGATACCGCGATAGTGGGTCAACAGTCATTATTTCCACTTGCATTAATGTGGCCACATGTTGACTGAGAGGATTCATATGACTCACAGTCTGTCTCCATGTGGCCTGGTAATCTGACACAAAGGCATTGTTTGAGAAATGCCCTGCACAGAGACATCCACAGGAATGTGTCACAGGCTGTACCACACTGACATTTCTACAGAACTACATGTTTATCACCTGACTTTGACATCAGCAGGTGGATGGGATGGTTGCGAAATTACAGCTGACAAGGCTGCCAAGCCAGCGACCGCAGTTCAGTCTGCATTTAGGCATTTTAAGTATGAAACCAGTGAGTGTTTTTTGAGGGTGCATGGCGTTTCAACATTTGTAAGTGTGACACCACCACTTCAGGAGATCTTGGTACATTTTCAGCTGTCTCTGTGGCAAAGCAGGAATTTTAGACCAAACCATTGTGTTTTCCTAACCAGAGGTTGTTGTGTAGTAGGAGCACAGAGTTGTGACAAGACAAAAATAGAAAATTTAACCCAAAGCCTAGTTTATTTAACAGACGTGTGAGCGGTATCAATCTTCAAAATGTCTAATGTTTAAATATTTGTTTTAAACCATTATCATCAATCTCAATCCATAAACTTAGAAAAGAAAACTGTCTCACTAAATTAAGACAAGAAAAGAAAAAAATATATTCATTCATTTTGATTTATTGGACAGTTTACAGTGAAAAGAAACAGAATAAAGTCCAGGCCTATGTTCTTGTAGCAGAGCTGGAAGTCTGCGAAGGTCATTACATAATTGTTGCTGCTATGCAAATACCCAACATGTGTTAGTTTGCTCACCTAAAGTAAAGGACGGATTATAAAAAGTAGACAAGAATCACTTGATTGCTTTGTTTGCTCTTGACAGAGAAGGAGAGGAGCCTGTTCCAGAGTTCGACGCACTGACAGTCAGTTTAAATTAGCTGCCTGACCTTGAAGAGCTGATGTGTGTCGTGACTGAAGCTGGGACATTTAAATGAGCAGGGAAGCCATGAGAAAATGCAAAGAGAAGACGTTTAAAGGAGATTAATGGCTGGGTTTGTTCCCCAAACAAAAGAAGTGGTTTATATTTTTTGCCTAAAAAAAAACTTTAACGTTTATTGCTTTGAATCCACGGGTGAATCTCATATCCACAACTTAACATGTTATTCTGGAATAGAATTATAAATAAAGCTTTGGACCACAGGAGGAACTGGTTTCCAATTTTAATTTATTGTTCAAAGCAAATTAAACAGAAATCCAGTAGTATTCCTGCAGACAGACAGAACAGAGACAGCAGTGACCCCCCAATCGGAGAAAATGAAAATATTCACAACACTCCTGTTAAACCACTGACACGTTTGTGCTAAGCTACTGAGCTTAGAGGCTGAAGCCAGTTTTCGTGGTGACCAAACTGTGTAACTACATCATCACATGATGCTCTGCAGCCAAATAAGCTAACATTGTTAAAGAAAGTCTCCAAAGTGGTTGTTAGATCTTTTGAGTCACAAATAACTCGAGTCACGATCATAACTGGAGCCATTCGGTCCAATGAAATTTGGAAAGTCTAGAACAGCCACACGACCAAATTATTTTATCCCCACTCAGGTTTGCTGGGCGCTAAACTGGACGTTGGCCGGCTCGGTCGGTGGAAGTCTGTCGTGCTCACGCTCTGTGGGCCGCACAACACGGAAGATCCACATATTGTTATCGCCGGGAAGTCGAGCTTTTTTGGCTTCATGCGCCTTTTGAGCAGCTTTCATAGGAAGGACTGGGGCTCCGTCTCCATGGCTGTGTCCAGGTGTTAATGTAACGTCCTCGGTGTAAACCCAGCGTGACATCACCCACTAGTCCATGGACTACTGCTTTTCAGGCTTGAGCGTTACGACTGTCGTTATGTTCTTTAATAAGCTGTGTTGAAAGAAGTATTTGGATCTTTTACTTCGAGGAGACAATGACATCACCTGTGTTGGCTATAAAAGTTATACACTTGTGCTGTTGTACAGTATCAGTGAGGCTGCACATGAAATCTGAGCTCTGTGCTTTCAGTTGAAGATTGACTGACAGGTGTACATCATGATATTCTGCTCTGCTCCAGGTTTCTTCCTCACTCATGGAGGAAATGTTGGGTCTCTGTAAATAAATTAAATAATCAAGGAGTTTGGTTTAGACCTGCTCAGTTTGGAAAGTGTCATGAGATGACTATCGTTGTGAATTGGCGCAGTACAAATAAAGATTGATTGACTGATTCTCCTTTCTCTGGACCAGTGAAGCAGTTATAGGTGGTTTAACATGTTCGATATTGGGCTTGACTGAATTAAAGGGGGCCCTGGCGGAGATATGCACTCTGAGTTTCATTCTAGTTGTTGATGAATTAACGTGTCAGCATTTTAATAATGCAGAGCTTATCTTACTGATTTTATTCACTGCTGGGTGTTTTAATTGTATTTATGCCTTATATTTCATGTTCATGACAGTTTTTTTTTTAATCTTGATGTGTAAAGTAACTACAGCAGTGTCAGTGTCATCTGTCTCTGTGGTGATTCGTTGGTGACGGGACATCATTCAAGTGATCATTCTTATTATGAGATCTATAAGTCTTTAGTTGAAAGAGCCATGACGTGAGCAGCTTTGTGTAACTCGGTGACTTTAAGCGCAGGTTCTGTGAGGACAGCTGCTGTAAAGAGAGCACAGACCGTCCGGCTGCTGCAGGCTGACCTCCTGAAGGAGAATGGCTTGATTTGGTAGACAAATATCTGTGGCTCTGTGTGTATGCCAACAACTCCATCCAAATAGAGACATGCTGTCCATTCAAATTGTCTTTCATACACACACACACACACACACACACACACACACCACCCTCTACACACACCCTGCCCAGCCTAACTTAGGCAGAGGCACTCACTCGCTATGACTCTAATCCTGATGTGTACCTGATAGATATGGAGTACAGTCTGATATCTGTATGCTAATTGCACCAAAGTTTGACGGGTTATGCTTTCTTTACGATGCTGAGTGTAAAGATGAGGTAAGAGCTTTTTTATTAATGTATTTTTCTTTTTGTGACAGATGAGATCACCACAAAGGCTCGAATTGACTACGTAGCACTTATCTGTACAGACTGTAGAATCCATAATATTAAGATGTTAATATCATCTTAAAAGCACATTTATTAAAATATCTGTCTGAGTTGATGTTCAATGTTTTTCCACAATATATCCTCTTCAGTCTAAACTGACTGTGTCGTCTTAATCTGAGAGCTGTCCCTGCCGGCGCAGTAGAAACTCTCATCCTTCAGTCCAAAGATGGTTTCAACATTCATTGTAAAAATGCATTCAGACCACTCGATCCAAGTGTAGCGTCGTTAACAGGAAATGAGAGCAGATACGTTATTTTATGACAAGATCAAAGTGGACTGCATTGAGATTTCTCTAGTTACATGGATTAGTGACTCAGGTGAATGAGTAATTTACTCTGGCTTTAACTGGGGAAACACATTTTTACAGAGTGTAAAAACAGCTTATCTCAGGAACCCTGCACATTGCACAGGCACATTTATTATATATAACACAAGTTATGTGTACAGTTACTGTATATAGTATGTTTCTCTTTATTCTAATAGTTTTTATTAGATTTTTTATCCAAATTGTTATTTTATTCTTCCAATATCTCTTCATTATTGTCTCTATTACTCTTGTGCTGCCACTTATTTCACTCTGTATTGCTGTGTTACCTGCGAATTTCTCCCAAGGAGGATCAATAAAGGAACATCTGATGTTATCTTATCTTAAAAACCCATAATGAATGGGAGCATATCTGCTGTATCTATTATAAAACACTGACATACTGTATCAGATGATAAACGGTCTCCAGATTTAAACACCAGAGTACTTCTATTCTACTTTTTTTCCTACGTTTGTGAAGCTTAATAATTTCAGTTTTTTATGTAAACTGTGCTGAATGTGTAATTTTAAATAAGAACCTCACCTTGGACGATCTCAACAAAACTGTAACTGCAAAAAGAAATATCATAAGTTTTTTATGTTTACCATGATATGGCTATCAAACAGGTTTTCCTGCTAATGTATGCATTTGTGTGTATGTGTGGTAACTGTATGTACGCTCATATCAGCAGGCAAGGATCTAATAATGACACATTATCTCCATGTGTGATTATGAACTTCTGCATTTTTGTGCACGAACGGGCAACTTTCCATGCGTAGATAGTTAAAGACACTCTCTGTGCAGTTAGTCCAGTGTTTTGTATTGACAGTCTAACACTAGCTGAAAGAAAGCCACGTCCTAAATCCACAAGAAAATGAGGCGGGCATGAACTTAACCACATCCACCAGTCTTTGACCATACTGGGCAACTACTGTCATTCATGTGGGCAGGACTGAACAGTGCAACGTTACGAGAAATGAGAAGTACTAACACGTGGTGCTTGTTCATGGCCCAAATTCAAAGTGATGCAAATAAGTTTGAAAAGCTAAAATACAGGTGTACCTTACTTTGGAAGGCAAAACAGATAGCTGCTGATAAGAGTCCTATGGAAACTTAAAAATAAACATGTTATGTTGTACCCAGCGCAACTGTCCGACTCATAGTCAAATAAAGTTGGTTGATGCTAACACACAAGTCAAATAAAACTCAGTGACAGTAAGATTATTTCAAATGAAATACTGTTTAACAGAGAGGAACGGCTTGCATTGCATGGTTTGTATAGTTAGCACATTGGAGCTATATTTGATTTTTACAGCTTTGATTGTACATGTTTTTTTCCCCCATGTCAGTCACAAGTGTATTCACACATTATAAGTGAAAAGTACACAAGTATTAAAACATGGAGACAGCATCAGTGACACCATCAGCAGGTTTCTAAAGGGTCATTATTGAGACTAGAATTGAGGTTTAAAGCTGCTATAATCAATGTTTGTATACTAACAATGAAAAAAATTACTATGTGTATTGTGAAAGGTGCCGCTCATTACGAACACGTAGAGAATTATCCTCAGCACAGTTTAGTGTCTTTCAGCTCTTTGTTTTTGGTTTTATGGCATCTTAACTATTCTGATCAACCCTCGCCACTCTCGTCAATTCCATATCCAGCAGCAGCAGACCGTTGTTTTTAGTGAAAAAGCTCTGATAAACCCACTGCACACCAAGTACCAAGTATCAAACAGTAGTAGCATCAAGGTAATTAACACAGTGGAGCATTTAGCAGCTAAAGAGACAGATATTTTCCTCAGGGTTTGGAAAATCGGAGCTAGAAGGGGAGTGAATGTTGAACCTAACTTTGTTTGGTGGCCAGAAAAATTAGTCCAGTTGGATGCAAATGTATCTCCACGTCTCCTGGATCTTTGATGGGCAACTGTATGCTAGCATGCTAACCATATTAACTATGGTGAGGTGATAAGTCAATGTTGTGTTTACTGCCTGTTGTGCTGTCCCTGAGTGAGCAAAAGTGCAGTTCCTATGTTGCCATTTCCACCTAAAGGTAGAGCTAATAAAGTTGCCAACATGAAATACTATAAGTAAAAGTGTAAAACTTGACTGATGAAGGCAACTGAGAAAAAGTCAGGAGGTCGCTCTTTCATTATTAAGACCAAACTCGCGACACTGGAATAGTGTTAATTTTAAATGCTGCCAATTTTATCTGGAGAGTAGGATATCATCTGCATATGTGAGAACATTATATAACATAACAAGTCCTGACATGTTTTAATGAGTTTAAAAGAATTGAGTGTTTATAAGTGCATGTATGTATGTATGTATGTGCATTTGTGAGCATGTTATTTTGTTCAGTCTCCTTGTTCCTTAATTGTGTCAGTAGTTTATCTTCCATGTTTTCTTCCATCAGAGTAACAATGTGTTCCAGGGCGATTATTTTCCTGATAGGAGCTGTGTTTATCTGCCATCAGGTAATGAAGCGTCTCAATCTGTGTTGTTTACTTTTGTATATAATCAAGGGGTTTCATGTTTTAACTTCAACTTTAATTTTATTTGTATAATCTAATATTTGATTTTAATGCACGGAACTGTTACATTTACTGTATATTTACGGTTTAATTCACTGACAAAAAAAAAAAATAATTCAATTTTATATGTATATTCATGATCACTTGGTCTGCTAAAAATGGAAAAACAAAAATTTAACATAAGACTGAATTACACCCATGACAGAAAAACTAATTCTGCTGTTTACCTTTTCTTGCCATTGCAGGTCTTTGCAACAGGTGAGTTGTTTGTCTCCATAGTCATATTGGAGACTTCATTAAAAAAAACTTCAGTAAACATTATTAAAGGTCTAACTAGCATTTGAAATGGAAAAATTTGCAGGGAATTCCTTTCATTCAAATTGAACCGTGGATTTGCTCAAGTGGCTGCGCAAAATCTTTGCATTGAGTTCATTTGTGGTGACCCACAAATTTACAGTGTTGACCAACAGCAGGCTGTTTGACAGTGTTGAAGTAAAAAATGGAGGATGCTATCATGGCCTGTTAGTTTTATTTAACCTCCTCTGTTGGAATAAAAACAACATAGTATTGGTTTGCAGACAGTTTTGAGACCGGAGTTAATGGTACAATTACATATTTTAAATTAACTCTGAACTTATTATTCCATTAGCAAGCAAGCTAACAAGCTTTAAGAGCTTCTCCGAACAAGTGCCGGGGGTAGTAAACAGAACATCCTACATACAGGTTAACGCTTAGCTAAAGCTACAGAACAGGGAGGAGTCAAGTCACTACATTGCCAAGCTTCTAAAGCTAAATATTTGGCAAAGGCATGCAGATCAATTTTGCTATACCAGTTTATGGCATGACTGTATGTCACTGTAAGTTTTTCTTATTTCTCTTACTTACTTTTCAGCTGTATTCGGTTACTAGTTGTTAAGTTGCCCTTTTACTATGTGCATAACTTTGTCTCCTGCCTATGTTTCCGCCCTGCTCCAGCTTTTCATTTTCTCGCAAAGTATTCATTTCTACTCAGTGTTTGTTGGATTTTAATTTTTGAGAATCATTCCTAGTTTGCAACACTTACTAGTTTATATTTTAACCATGAAATCATGTGATCCCAGAATTAAATGCTGTCATGCATCAACTGTTGCTAAACATAAACGATAACACATTGAAACGATATCTAATGTTGTAGACGGTGTCTTCATTGCCGAGCTGATGGTGGAGAGTAATGTCACACTGGAAGCTCAGACTGTCCTGACAACTTTGAATATGATGAATGGCACCAAAGTGACCGAACAGGGCGGAGCTTCCCACGATGTGACCTTCTTACAACATCGACTGATAGCAGGTGTCGTAAGTTTCTTGTTTGGTGACTCCCTCCTGTTGGAAACTTAGTGTGGAAGTTGTCGGGTTGATTGCTCATTTTGTTGGGTAGCTGTATATTAAGTATGATCAAACCACTCCTACACATCATGAAGCCAATAAAATGATGTCTCTCTTTTCCATGAAATGAAACGTAACTTTGTTGAATATTGAGTCATTGCATTTAATGTTATAGAGAAATACTTAAAGGGGGGTTCCGGTGTATCTAAACTTGGGTCTTGATTATATAATGATTCATACTACACCAAAAGTTTTTGAATCAGTCCAGCAGCCATCGCAGACACGTCAATTACGTTGAAGCAGTGTCATCCTTTAGGACAACTCTGACCATGTTTGTCTTTGCCACTGACAGGATACGTTAGTTGTTATAAGTGTCTGACAACATTAATGTAACGATTCATATCGAGAGACGTCTTTTTGTTAAATACTGAGATCTTTTTGTAAACAGAAATATAAGTCTTGCTCTTCAAGGAGAAGTCTCGCTCTGAAATCTGGCCAGGGAGGCTGTTACTGCTGTTGCCTCAGATTATCACTCAGCCTTGAGTTTGGAAATACATTCTTGCTGGAAACTCCCAACTCCTCTCTCCTACTCTTCCTACTGTCGTTTTCCTGCAACAACTCTCCTCTCACAAGATTTCAGAGTGGGACTTTTCCTTGAACTAGACGTGTGTTTCTTATTATTTAACATAAAGGTCTCTCTGTGTAGGATTGAAACAAGTTTTCAGGGATTTGAAAGTTGTGCTTATCCCTCTAGACTGCCTAATTGTTGGAGATGAAACCACTTGCAACTGCTCGGACGGATACATTTGGAGCAACGAAGTGTGCTACCTTCACGGCTGTTGCCGTGAAACCCCTTGCAAAAGCAATGTGTCCCTGATCATACCACTCTGTGTTGCCAAAATCAAAGGTAACAGCCCTGATGCACAACACATTGTTGTAGTATTTGTACCCGTCTTCTTCTTTGATGATTAATTGTATTTTGCGAATTAGTATGACAGAATGAAATAAGTGTCACTCTTGTCTGAAAATGCTCCTTCACACTACTGTGCTGTTAGATTGTGTTTGCCTACCTCATTTTTCTCTCCATATGGACTTACAGTACAGATACTGTATATGCTTGTTGATATCAGAACTGAAACTAATAGTAATGTTTGCAATCAACACAGTCGATATCAATGGGACAATTACATTAAATGGACTCACCTGGGATTCTACAAAAACTGCTCAGGTACATCTCACTCTCGTCACAAATGCATAAATTCTGAAAGATGTTATAAATAGAATGTAAATGATTTAATCCTCTTTTTTTTCAAAGCTTGTATCTGCCTTCGGAAAACTGAATGGCTTTGAGGGGCTGAATTTAACCGCTCAGAGGTATTGTACTTTGCAAAGAATGGGATTTATTCATTTGATGTGTCATTTCTTTTTAAAAAAAATATATTTATAAAAAAGTGGTCATGGTCAAAATGAGTATTAGAAAAACAAACACTTCCTCACTTTTCTCTTGAATTTAATTTCTTGAAATTTGCCACTTGCCCCTCGGGGCTTCTATACTATATAATAAAAAGTATTTTTATTAGTATTATTGTCACATATATAACTACTTATTCCTCAAACAAGTGAACTAGAATAATTTGACATTTGATACATTTAAACAGTGATCAGGAAGTTAAGGTTAGGCAGCATTCCAGCTGCAAATCTTATATTGGTTTACTCACAAATACAAACATTTACTTTCTGTGTCACTAACCAATCATCTTTCATTGATCCTTTCCAAATCTTGAAGGGAAGACAACAAAATTGCTGAGTTTGAGGCAGCAGTCAGCGTCAGATTGAACACTTCTCGACTCCAAGAAGTAGTGGATGAACTGCAGACAAGTCTTAGTGCTGTACTTGAGGTCGACACTGGAGGTCGGTATAAAAGTTTACTGTCGTTTTCTTATTTGTCTTTATTGTCATTCATTAAGATCACGATGACTTCTTAATTGTTGTAGTTCATGCGCTCAATAGACCATTACGTGCTGAACCCTGATGCATCAGCAGTGGGACTCATTATTTTTGGTTTTCCAAAATTCAGGAATCAATCAGTGTTGCTCTTGAATATCAGAAATAACAAGAAGACAGACAGACAGAAACAAAGAAAGTGGGTGCACCTAAATTATGTGCGAGTGCACCTAAATGAAAAAAGGAAGTTAGTCTGCAGCCCTGGTTATGCAACATTATCACGATATGGTTTCCGATCTGATCGCAGCCATTCAAGACAATGCTTGTGTTTCCACCAGCTGTGTCAGCAGTGGAACGGCGCAGTGCATCCGGCCAGTTTTCAAAATAAAACACACTGGGCAGATCTGGGATCACCAGCACAACAAAGTCAGAAATAGTCGCATAGATAAATAACAAAACAATTATACTATGTTGTCCACTCAGCCACAGTAGAAGCACAGAAACCAGAGGAAAAATGACGAAATAAACACAATCTGAGCAGCTTAACAACATCGGGCAGGCGTGATGCTGATGTTGCTCCTGGGACACTCCCAGTGAGATATGAAGTGTTGGCTGAACAGACTCTCTGACGGTCCAGAACCAACTGACCTGAACCAGTACATGGTAAATTAGGAGATACGTTCTTTGAACATTTGTACGGCCCAAACAGTTCATCTTCATACTTGTGGAGCTATGGGATAGGTCAGGCTTTGGTAAAAAAAAGAAAAAAAGAAATGATTTCATTCTCTGGCAGCCATGAATATCCACAGCAAGGATTGAGAATTCCACCATTTTCAAGTTTTTAAGATAAATTGTCATCAAAGTCGTCTCCAAACACCAAAATCATATTTAATCATCCACTGTATGCTTGAGTTTGTGTCATGATGACCACAGGGGCTCACGAGGCACTGAAGGGCTATTCCTCTATACCAAACCAAATGTATTTCCTTCTTCACACAGGAATGGTCACCATAGAGTCCCCTGAGACAACGGTGTGCTATGAGTCCAGTCCAGTACTGAACTGCACATTTGAGGAGGCGACGGACAGCGCTGGCTGGAGCATGAGCAACCCGTATCAGCGCTTTGAGCTCAACACCGGCAGTGTTGTAGAACTGATCCGCGACTGTGCCACAGACGAATACCCGTCCTGCATCAGAGTCATACTCAACAAAGTGACAGAAATCTGGTCAGGCAAGTTCAAAAGGTCTTACTTCAATTAAGTCAAACTGAGATGAAGTCATATTTCCAAAATATCCTCCTTGTTTGTTTTGACTTGTGTAATTAATTGGTCAAATTTCTAATTAATTAATTAATTATCATAAAGAATAAATTACACTTCTACTTGTATTTCTGCCGTGATAGTGGTCCCCTCAGGTGTACAGTACTGTTCGTAAGGTTTGGGTTCTGACCGACAATTGCGGTGCCGGGAATCTCACTGCTATATATCTCTGTGCAAACACACAAAAAAGTTGGGAATATCATTTGATTGTTCATCCCAGCTGCAAATTGAGTACTTCATCCTTTACCATGTGACTCTGCACATTAGTTACTGTTGGTTGTTTCTCTACTCCACTTTTTTGCACTTTTCCTCTCCACTGCATTTAATTACAGCAATTTACATAAAACAGTTTGAATGAGCATATAAAACACAATCCATTGTTAAAGACAGCACGTTCTCACTCCTCAGAGGCTCTTACCTTGACCCTCTACCTCGCAACAGTTTTGCACATAAATGGCTCTGCAGTCAAGTTAGTAATAATAAATATGCAACATCCTGTCAGACTTTCAAAATAAAGAGTGCTGGCAAACCTCTCACATATTATGAAATATTACAACCAGAGTTGACTTCAGACTAATTTGACAGCCAACTTTGCTGTTAATATGACAGAATTCCTACTATAATATATTCCTTTATATAATATTGTATCGTGATGAAACTTGTGATTTACACCCCGAGTAGCAATGAAACATAAACACTATGATCAGCAATGATTTGTCCTAACTGCCCTCTCGCAAATGCTGCTGAACATTTAGTCTATTGCGTCCACTTTTTCACGCCCTGGCGGTGTTTGTGGTGCGCTGTGGAGCAGGGCTGCTGTGCATGTTGCCTGGGCCAAGTGTGACACTGACTCCACAATCTGCACTGCAACTTTCATGCAAGTCCAAAAACTGCTATCAACCCGGCCCATAACAGGGTTCTGCTGGTCTCGGTTGCATTACTTTTTGCAGCATTGCTCTTGTTGTTGTTTGTTTCTGGCCACGGTGACGTCTTGTGACTGCAGCCAGCCCGTAACAAGCTCCCGTCTCCCCTGAACTCGTTACTGAACTCACGTCTGTGCAGGAAACCTGAGAGAAAGAGGTTTTTAAAAGTCAGAGTGTTCAGCTCTCAGTACGTCTGCAGCTTCTAACTGAACCTCTTTAGTTTCTCTCGTCCTGTTTGTTCTTTCAAACACCTGCTGTGTTTTACTGTTTTACTGTGTTTTACTGAAGTTGCAGGAAATGAACCCCCGGGCAGAACTTTGTTCAGTTTCTTTTCTTCTCCTTCTTTCATCACAATCCTTTTATCATGTGGCCCCTCAGGTTTGTATATAAAGTAATGAATATCTCTGATAATGTCATATATGATAATATGTCAGTCACAGGTGGAAGCTTGTCTGCTGAATGACAACTTTTACTATGTGACTTTAAGACCACATTGCTGATAATACTGTCCTTTTATTTAAATGGGCATTTGAATGCAGGACTTGTACTTGTAATGTAGTAGTTTAAGATTCTTATATTGGTACTTAAGTACTTGAGCAAAGGATTTTAGTATTTCTTCCACCAGTGCCTATCCGTGTCACAACCACAGAAGATGACGGTGCCCAAAAAGTGAGGAAAATTAAAACTTCAGTTTGAGTGTGTTTAATACCAAGACGGCTCTGATGGTGACACTTCTGATCTGAGCTACAAGAGTTACTAGATGCAGCTGTAAAGTGAACTTACCTACATGTTCCCTACAGGCACATACGAGTGTGGATTCACTCGTGGCTCGGTCACACACAAAGCCAAGGCAAGTTTGAGTGTGGCACTCCTCCCTGATACGATCACCCTGAAGATCGACCCTCTTACTGCAGACTGTTCGCAGGGACCTGTTACGGTTCGTGTCACTGCCACCATCTTAAACAGCTCTGAGAGCTTTGAGGTTTGGTGGAGCTACATGGGCGTACGGCAGGATCCTGATCTAACTAACAAACGTAAGAAAAACCGACAGTGTCTCTCACTTCCATCTGTCCTCGTTACTTCTTTCTTTTAGCTACAACGTATAATTTAAAATCAAGGCAAATTTCAATTCACAATATTATTACAAAATTCATGTTCAAGTTCACGAACCTTACCCTTACACTACATGTTTTCTTTTACAGCTGAAGGAGATAATCTGATCTATATGTTCAATGCTCCGATCAGCTGCGTGAAAACCGCCAAAGCACAAACGATTACTGTCTCCTTTAAAAACACGAAGGGACAAGAAAAAAGTGCAAGCGTGGATGTCCCAGTTATTTATGGTAACTGATTCTTGTCAGTCGCAGCTTCTTTCATTCAGTTCAACCTGCCTTATTTCCAACTGTTTATGGCATAATACATTAATATAATATGTGACTTTGTTTATAAATGCATTTATTTGCCTTGTCTCATGCATTCACTGATGATTCCCTATATTTTGTCTACAAGCGGGGGAAAGATCTTGTCCTGAGGATGTGGTTGATGGATATATTTGGCCAAAAACCCCAGCTGGAGACACAGTGATTAATAGAACATGTCCGGAGGGCCGGGTTGGCTATAACTCACGCACTTGTGATGGCGGCGCCTGGCAGTCGGTGTACCACTCCTGCATCAACGAACAGCTGAACGAAGTTGTAAATGCCGCAGATGTGAGTGTGCATTACAGCTCTTGACCTGGGTTTCCCCGGATCAGGAGGAATTAGGAGATTCTATCTGACTTATTAATCATAAAATACTTATTTACAACACTAGTGGCCCTAAACATTGACAAAAGAAAAGGATCGATCTCCATTGTCACTCTGCAAAGTCACTCTAATTTGGCTTTATAATGTTCTCCCTGCAGATCGGTGCGTTGAATGTACAAAAGAGGACCAGTCACCTCATTATGTCTCTTCACTGTCACCTCATTATGTCTCTTCACTGTCACCTCATTATGTCTCTTCACTGTCACCTCACAGCTCTGAGACCATCTGACATTGTTACTATTTGGTACCATGCTAGACAGCTAGCCTGCTAATGTTAATTACAAAGCTACTGTTTGATAGAAAGACTTAATGTTATCAGTAACTCCACTTACTTGTCGATATTCACACACCCATTTTCCTCTGACTTCGCACTGAGTCTGACTTTTCAGACAGGGTATTAGGTTTTATGTTTTATCTATTGGTTGTTTTTCTTTAATTTGACTTTGTTTGCGTGGGGAAGTGATCTGTGTGCTTTTGTTTACATGTGGATAATGTTTTCTTTGTGTCTAGAACTTCCGGAAGGGACTCGGGGCGACCCAGAAGGTGGCGGAGACAATATTTGAAGGGCTCAAGAACAACTCTTTACATGATTCTGATGCAGGTGAATCGATTGCCGAAATAAGCGCAACCATCGACGTTCTGGGCGTGATGGCTCAGGCATCAGAAAATGTTGTCTTGCAGGAGGATGTCATTCCCGTAAGACCCTGTTTATCATCATTTCCTTTACTGTGATAAATGTGGAGTTTTGAACTTAAAGGTTGATGCTTGACCTCGGAAACAGCAGTTTGAAAAAGAAAGTTCCCGCATAGGCTCCTAGTGTTTCTCCAAAGCTTTTAAACTCAAGGCCTTTTTGCTCAGTTGTCATGAAAATGGTTTTTCAAGTGACCTCAATACAGAATTTTGTTCACGTTACAAATAAATAAAATACCGACCCGATCAAGACAAACAAGGATTTGTTGAAACTACAGAAACAGTTGCGTGGTGAAAGAGAGGTGAGGTTTATTTTTCAGGTGACTCACTAAGTTCAGTTAATGTTAATTGGCAACATTAATGTTAATTGCTGCTGACGTAGCGTTGCAAAGGAGATTTTCCCGATTTTTATTTGAACTGATCCATTAATGAAATAAATTAAATGTTTGGGTTTTTTTACTCTTCTGTTTCAGAATTTTGCTGACGCAGCAAGCAATATGTTGAACAAGAGCTGGGAGGGTGTCAACACGTCTACTGTTCAGAACATGTCATCAGATTACCTTAAGTCTGTGGAGGGTCTGGTGAAGAACATCAGGATCAACAGTAGCAAATGGAGCACAGGATTTCCAAAAGCAAAGTTAGACTTCAAAGTCTGTTCCAGTAGCGAGTGCAATGTGTCCGTGTTTGGCAGCGACGTGAAACTTAACATGACCGGCGGAGTAATGAAAACTGTTGCTTTGAAAAATCTAACAAATAAGTTGAAAAACAACTTCGGCCACACAGATCCTTCCAGCCTCGTGATATCAGTCACACGAGAGAACAGCAGCGATTCGACGTTAATTAGACTCGGCTTCCCCACGGAGCAGCTTAGTCACAATAAACCCTCCTGTGTCTTCTGGAACACCACAGAAGATCAGTGGTCAGACGAAGGATGCAAAGTCACAACTACTGATGATAATGACACGGTCTGCGAGTGCAACCACCTGACTTCATTCGCTGTCCTCTTTTCCAAGAATGATGTCCCTAATGATGTCTTAGATATGATTACTCTTGTGGGCCTGGGTGTGTCGGTCTGCTCCTTGCTGATCTTCCTCGTCATTGAGTCTATAGTGTGGTCAGCTGTGGTCAAGAGCAACCTGTCACATTTCCGTCACACGGCCCTGGTGAACATCGCCGTCTTCCTCTTGCTCGCCGACTGCTGTTTTTTGGCTTCCACTTCTCCGGAGGCTCTCAGCGACACCACGTGCCTGGTTTTGACTGTATGCAAACACCTGTTTTTCTTAGCCATGTTCAGCTGGATGCTGTGCATGAGCGTCATGCTCGTCCACCAGCTCATCTTCGTCTTCAGCCCGCTGAGGAAAAGAGTCTTCATGTTCCTCTCCAGCATCGTAGGCTATGTTTGCCCAGTCCTCATCGTGGGATCGAGCTATGTGTATTGCAAATACACCGAGACGGAGTACTTTGATCCAAAAACATGCTGGCTTCGCTACGAAAGCCTCTTGAAAGGCTCCATGCACGCTTTCATCCTCCCCGTGGGAACCGTCATCCTGACCAATCTCTTTTCCATGGTAGTCGTCATTCTTACTCTGACAAAGTCCTCCGTCCCTGACGGCAGCAAGGCAGACGACAAGGAAACAGCCAAAAGCATCCTTAAAGTGGTGGTTTTCCTAACGCCCGTCTTTGGAGTAACATGGATTATCGGCTTCGCTATGCTCATTATGGATCCAACCACTGTCATGCATAAAGTTGCGATCTACAGCTTCACCATCCTCAACTCCTTCCAGGTAATTTGAAAGTGTTTGAAAATGGACAATGTTTAGTGGTGAGAAGTTAGAAAGAAGTGAGCTTAAGTGCTCTTCTGATGAATCTAATTGAAAGTAGAAACACTTGATTTTACGATATTGACAAAGAAACGTTCACTTTAACACACCTGGACAGCCTGTTGAAATCAATATCGGCGTGCGGGATTCACAGACCGGATCATGGTTAAACACTGTGTATCTCTGAGCTGATATCGCTGTGTTGGTGTTGATTCTCAAACTAAATAATTAATTTTGCTCCAGGACCATCATTGAAAGTGACCAATCACATTTCTGCAATGTCACAGCTTTGCGACTATCGTGATCCTGGTTTTTGTTGTTCTCTCAATTCCTGTTTTATTTTGAAATTGTGTCGTCATGTGTCACTTTCATTTCCTCCCTCTGTGTGGTTTCCCTCCTTCCGGTGTTTTTCCGTTCCTTTCCCCGCCTCACTCCACCTGCAGCTCCTCCCCTCGTTAGTCTTTGTGCTCCTCTTGTCTTTGTTTGTTACCTCCAGTGTCCCCCTGTGTCCCCCTGTGTCCGTCCGTGGTATGTTTCTGGTTTTTGTTCCTGGCTTTATGTTTCTACTCAGCTCCTGTGATTACTGGTTTGAACTTTGCTTTTGGTTTGTACACTGTATTTAGGCATTTTGCACTTCTTGGATTTTGGTTCATCCTCAGCTTTAGTTATTAAAGCTCTCCTTCTGTTTCTTAATCCTGCCTCCCGTGTGTTTGCTGCATTTGGGTCCTCATCTTTTTACCAAACTGTAACAGCGACTCAGGATAAAGACCGAAAAAGTGTCACATGAGAGAAGCCACCTCTTGAAACACGTGCTTAACGTTGTGAGTCTGTTTTAACCCGGACCATGTTGTCCTTCACCAAACAGCGACAGAAAACATAAGTGAACTTTGTGAAGAATAACAAGTGAACGGTCAGATAATATTTCCCAAGCTGAGTATACTTAACCCACTCAGCCACGACAGCTGACTGTAAATGTGGCTTTCGTCGCTGTCTTGTAAACAGAAATACACCAACTCAACAATATCAGACACCTGTTTATTTCTAAAGTGTAAATTTGGCCCATCGAGGTTGAAGACGCATATTTGACACCAAATCATGACCCCGGCCTCGCTGTCTTGCTGTGGTCTTTAATCACCCTGTGTGAACATCAGATAATTTCCTGCATTGGAACAAAATGTCGTCATGGGACACACGAAGCTAATGCATGGAGGACAGAATATGATCAGATATGTGATATACAGTATTTACTTCAAGCAAAGTGTCCTGAAATCTGTTACACTGTTCCAACTCTTGTCTTGCAGGGCCTTCTCATTTTGATAACAGGGTGTATCGCAGAGGTGAAGGTAAGTTAGTTATTTTATCAGTTGACAGAAATCTTCCTGTGACATGAGTTTGATGCCCGGAGGCCAAAAAGTGTCTGATAATTGTGTTAATAAAGCAAAAACTCTGTGTTATTATTAACAGGTTCGACAGGAGCTGCTGAAGCTCATCACGGTACGTTAACCAATAAGGTCCGTCCAGAATTACATCGTACAACGATGCATGAATCATAACTCTGTTTGTTTTCTGCCCTCAGGCAAAATCTAAGAGAGGAAAAAGTGAGAGCATGAAAAACTTGACTTCAACCACCTACACAAAGGACAAATGAAGACAGAGGTGAGACTCATGTCATTAACAGTCTTCTCTTAACTTGTGTCCTCACAGTTGCTTCGTCTTCAGTCATAAATCGTTTCAATGCCACGTTACATGAAACGGGTTTGTTGGTTTGGAAATGGATATTAATACGTTTCATAAATGTTCTGAATACTTCATTTGTTTCTTCTGCTCAGGTTGTGAAGATGACGCGTGAGACTACGAGAGAACACTTGTTAGAGTTAGTGTTGTTAGATTATAACTCCTAGATGATAGAGGTGTCATGATTTTGATTCAAAATTTAAAGTATATCAGTAATATCTGAGATCTAAATCTTTTGGGGTTTTTTTTGTGAAACTATGGAATCTTTATTTTAAGTGAATATTATTTGGACTCCCACCAGGATAAAGTCGAGCTGTGTTTTTAGAGAAGAGTTTGAAAATGTAAAGGGCGTAAAACCAATGAATGTATGTACAGATGCAAGTCTCATAAAAGCATCGCTGTCGGTGCTTAAACAGACATTTTAAATCGAAATGAATCAAACTGGGACATTAAATCCGAAAATGTTATTGTATTGTAGATATTATTATTATTATTATTATTATTATTATTAGAGGTACTTTCACTGATTGTCATCATCCTCAGCTGAGACTGGCAAAGATTTCACAGTAAAACAACTTGACCCCACATCGTTGTAAATATAATGTAATATGGTCGATGTAAACATTTTCTTCACTGTTCACTTCTTGATCGGAGCCAAGATGCCACGTTTGACCTGGTTCGATCAGTTTGTTTACATATACATTGATATGATATAATAACCTGTATACTGTGTGTGTGTCTAACCACTATTTACATTTATTTATATGTATTTTAAAGTATATGCATGTGACATAACATATAATAATAAAATTTTAAAAAACAAGAAATATGAAGTCTTTTATTTTTTATGACACTGTGCAGGATTGAAATATACAACAGAATTCATTTAGCAAACTACAAATGATTATTATTTTTTATGATATTAAAACAAACATGGACGCTATCCTCCTTCATTTCCACTGTGGCTGTTCAGGATCAGTTTTACCTTCCGGTGCAGACTAGAGAGTAATTTACTCTGCTTCACAATAAAAGCATTTATTTTTCAAAGTTAAGCCCTGTATTAATTTGTAGTTTTGGGGGAGGGGGTCCAGATTTGAGGAGTCTTATCTATGGAGAGACGCCCGAGAGATAATTCTCTCTAGTATTGGCAGAGGACACATTAATCCTCACTGAGCTCTCCTGATGACGCTGAAGATGGCCAGTGTAAGAACTACGGTTCCTGCTGCGCCGCCAACCAGAGCTCCCAGAATGCCTTTGTCCACGTTCAGGTCCTCACACATTTTACCGGTGTAGTAGGTGGTCTGAGTCGATGCACACCTGTAAACCAAGGGACAGAGTTTTACTTAATAATGAAGTTACTTGGAGTGTGAGTGATTGGTTTAAAGTGTCTGGTCCACATGAATATACATGCTGGAGGGGGGTTAGAGAGGTTCTGACGACAGTGGCGGGTCCAGATTACAGACTGCAAACACACACCTGCATGAGGCTCTCCCTCCGCTCTCCAAACACGCGCCTCCATTTAAACAAGGGTTGGGGCGACAGGGGTTGACGGCACGAGCTTCTCTGTGTTTTGGAGCCTCCTGTCTCATTTCCACCTCGCTGATTGGCTTCTCATCTGGGAGGTCGTTATTTGATGCGGCTGAATGGATGTTAATCTCAACCTTGATCAGGGGGGTCAGATCTGACAAAACAACAGGTTCAGATTAAAGTCCAGTCGGTCAGTTTGAGTTGTTCAGCCCAAAATCACAATCACATCGTCTCAGTGGGCTTTACAATCTGTGCAGTGAACGACACCTCGGTCCTTCGACCCTCAACGTTAAGATGTTAAAGAAACCGTTGATGTTGAATGTTGCTAACAGAATGAGCTGTGGTTTGAAACACCGTGTGTGTGACATAAGAACAGTCCAGGTAGACGAGCTGATTTTTCTGAATCTCACCGTGGAGGAGTGCATGGATGATGAGGTGAGCGTGCTTCAGGAAGTGCTTTACGTGCATATGCCAGTGACTGTGAAAGTTGGTCCAGCCGAATTCTGGGCCGCGGTAACACTTGCAGGCTGGATCGAACACGGCTCCTGAAGCCGCTGTAGGTCTGTTCCAGCGGGTGTGGTTGTCTGAGGGGGGATGTAGTAGACAGAACACACATCATGTATCTCTGGATTTGGTCACCGATGGTAATAATAATTTTAAATTACAGCGCTAGTTTTGTTCAAAATCATTGTTTTATTCTGAAAAAAGAAACGTGAGAGTGTTAAAATGTCTTTAATGATTCATCGTACGGGAGTGAAGCAGAAAACACGGGCTAATAAAACCAAAACAATCTGCATGGATCGACTAAAAGCCAAACCAACCTCGGATCTAGTGAACTTTCTTTTTTCCAGTGACCTGGGCCTACCTGTGGTGAAGCTTCTTGTATTAGACATCCTCAGTTTTATATCGGGGTTCTGGTCCATGGTAGAGATGGTCATCTGCCTGTTAGCGGCCGGCCACTCCAACACGGCATCATTTTCCCCGCTGCAGAGGTGCATGGTCATGCCGACATGGTCTGAGTTGGCACTGTCTCTCCCATTTGGGTAAACACTGATACCGAACGAGTATCCCTCCGAGTTGTAGAAGCACTCGCTCTTAATCGAAGCGCCAGGAGGAGTGGTGGCGAGAATGTTGGTGAAGTTGCGGATTTGCCAGACAGCATTTGGGCACACAGTCTCAGAGAGGCTGATGTCGTCGATTAAGATGGCCCCCGAGGAGCTAGACGATCCTCTGATGCCCTGGAAGAAATAGCGGAACTTCTTCGTCACCTTGAGAGTCACGTGGGCTATTTTCCATTCATCATCTCCATCACCTGAAGGATAGAGGGCAGGTGATTTTGAGACTGTTGTAGATTTGTTTGACATGTTTGTCGTCATTAAAAGACAGTTTTAGAGGTTAGACAAAGATGTGTTTTCTATGCTGGCATATAAATGATGAAGTAAAATACCTGTAATGGTGTGGATCTTCCTGACACTGCGTACGACTCCTGTCCCGTCATCGGTCCTGACCCATATCACCAGTTTGTCTCCAGCTGCTCCGGTCATCTTGTAGAAGAACTCCAGGCACTGCTCGTCTCTCTTGGGATAAAGGATGCGTGACTCCAGCAAGGCACTGTTTCCAGCTGCGCCGGCAGATGTGTCAAACTTCATGAAGTAGCCAGAATCTGAGAAGAGAAGCGGCCGTGAGTGCAGTCGTCTGTGTTATTAAGCTGAAATGTTTAGAAACTGAAGATATTCATTGAAAAGGAAGGAAAAGTAAAACAACACCTGTATAGCTGCGCAACAAGCCAATATAACATAAATACAAATAAATTAATTGAAATAATAATAATCATAATAATTTAATAATTAGATATCTATAGAAATAAAGAACATTTTACGTACTGTAGACGTTCAGATTAAGCTGTTCCTAATGTTTAATTAAAAAAGTTAGCACTTTTATTTTACTTTTAACCTACCTCTGTATTTTTGTGTAGTTTTATGCATTAAACTAAATGTTTTGTCTTTATTAGGGTGGAAAACTTTATTTGGACCGTCCCCACGTCAAACAACACTCAGTTTGTCTTTGAACAAAACTTCCTGACTAATCTCTAAACTCAACCCTTAAAATGTTAATTGAACAATATTTTTGCTGGAGTAGAATTTGCTATCACAGAACGTACGGTTAACTTACGGTTAACTGTATTATTATTGTATTATATTAGACTGTAGGTGCCTGTCAGCTATGCAAAATGTTTTCTGACGCAAATGTTCAGTCTTTTTGTTTTACAGCGAGAAAAGATCAATAAAATATGAGTCTTCATAAAATATGAACTGTATGTGACCCATTTCATAATCAGATAAATACAAGTCTAACAGCCGCCATACGGAGCGCGTGTGTCACACTTTTTAATCAATACATGAATACATCTGCTCCGTACCTCTGCAGAGCCCTGCCAGGGTTTGGTCTGTGTCAGATGGACTGCTCAGCGTCTGGACCCAGTCGGCGTCGTCACCCTCGTTCTGGATCATTCCACAGATGTTGTTCAGCTCAAAGGAGCACTGGTCCAGGAGAGTGAGTGTGTTGGCTGCAACAGGAGATTCATCAGGAGTCAACATACGAAGCTTAGAGCACAACAGAGAGGAGCAGGATTTCATTGGGGAAATATGGAGGATCTACAAAGTGGGATTTTCTGGGGGTTTTTTTGTTTTACACAAAATGATCTGTACTGTGACACTAAAGCCGGGATCAGACGACACTGCTGTCATCAGTCCCCACTCGAGGGACGACCATGACAGAGTCAAAAAAGAAAAATGTTGGCGAGAAGTAGCGGAGCCTCTTCAGTAACACGGTGCGTAACTTGTTTGTTAGCCGTGCTAGTTTTGGTAGCCATGATTGACAATTTCCTGTCCGGCCTCCCTGATGACCTTTGAACTCGAGGATGGTCGTGAACAGTGAAGACACGGCAAGAATTTATGCCACTGTTGCTTTAATCTGACGTGGTCGTTGCCTTTTTACACATCCAGTAGACACAGAGCATCATTAGCGTTCATTTGGAGTTCAGTACTCCTGAGAGATATATCACTTTGTGTAAAAAGGAAACACTCACCACAGTCATACATGCGGTTGACCCTGGTGATATCCACAGGACTGAAGTCCAGCCGCTGGCCGATGACATCATTAAAGTACGGTATGGTGGTGGTGATTGTTGGGATGCTTTCGTTCTTGTTGAAGGACAGCGGCCTGTAGTGCATGATGGACTCATAATCATACGGCGTGTTCATGTCGGTGATGAAGTCGTCCTCGTACTTGTTGAAATTGTGCTCCATCCCTGTGAGGAGAGAGAACATTGTGGTGTTGATAGTCGGTCGACAGGAGCCCAGAATCACACACAGCAAACAGTCGAGGTCCAAAGTTTACATACACTCGTAAAGAACGTGTATATCAGTTCGGTTCAGTGATTAATTAATTATAGGTCTTTGTAGCACGGCCTCTTAACTTCTTCTGAAACGATTTTGATTGATAACAGCCGGTGACTTTTTCCGGGCCCATTTCAATTGGGCCTGCTTGACTCTGCCACAAACACGACAATGGGAAAGTCTCAGCATTGATCTGAAAGAGCTCATTATTGATTTGAACAAGTCAGGAAAGTAACATCTGCTGAGGTCCATGACAGGCAGCTGCTGAATGGACCTGGACAACAAGCCGCAGTGCAATAAAAATGTGCACTGGAACATCTGCATTTTCATGAAAGTCATCTGCTCCATCTGACGGTTAACATTTTGGTAAACAAGGTCCAGAACAGCTTGTTGACCTTGTGGTGAAATTGTCAACAGGTTCAGTGAATATAAACTTTCTTCGACGAGGTTTGGGAAGAAAAAATGATAACCCACCTTCCTCAATCTGGTCCCACCAGATTTTGACATAGTCGTCTCTATCTGAGCGCGACTGTTCGTGGTAAAAGCCCAGAGCGTGGAGGAGCTCGTGCTGCACAATGGCCTTAGTGTCGCACCTGGCACCAATGGACAGATTCTGTCCTACTTTATCGTCTCCGACATATGACCAGCATCTAAAACGATGGAAAAAATTCAAATTACAAAACAACCGATCTAAGCTGCGGTCACTGAGCTTTAAAAAGCACTTAATCACATCAGCATTTCTTAATCTAAGGTTCTTAATGCCTTGAGTGTGACGACTTGACAGCACGGCCCATAAAGTTGTGCAACGGGTGAGATTATTGCTGAAACAGTGTGGCACGCTGCAGCTCACCCGGACAGCTTGGCAAAGGAGATGTAGCTGGACTCGCCCTCGTAGGGCTTGAAGTCCACACAGGTTCTCAAACGGTACTCCTCAAAAGCCTGGAGGATCACACCTTTAGCATTCAGATCTAGAATAATGGAAATTAATTTAAAGTTTTAGCCATTACATCAGATGATTTGCTGGCAGAAGTGTTTTCCTCTGTGCACAGCGTACCTAAAGAGTCAGTTAAGATGTAGGGGATGGGAAACTTCCATCTCCTTTTTTCATCGACGATTGCATTTCTGCTGGGCTGCAGGACGTGAACAGCAGAACGTGTTGAGAAAAGGCTTTTTAAGATCTTTGCAGATGATCTCAACAAAAAACTGTCTACTTACATTCCCAGCGATGTCGCCCTCAAAAAGGTGTTTCAACCCTATGAAAGTGAAAGACACATGAGTATATGACAGTATAGACATTATTGTATGGGACTATCAGGCATGGTGCGTATATCAACAGTAGAAAGGGCTTAAAAATGTTACCTTTATTAATATCAGGTATGTCTTCCCTCAGTTCACCAGCATCCGCGTCACCATCTGGAAGATACGTTTATTATTAGTGTGGGAAAGTAACAAACAAGCTTGTTTTATATGCATTCAGATAGTAAAGTTAATATGAACCAACCGGAACGTGTCGGGACAGCTTGCACCTGGCAAACAAAAATAAATACATCTGCATTTAACTCTTCCACAGAGGCATCAAAGTCAGTCTTATTAATGTCAAATTCTTTTAAAAACAAACAATCCGCCGACCTTCAACACCACAAGGACTCCAATCAGTGCAGCAATCGTCCTCAGTCCGTCTCCGGAGCCCATGTTGTTCCCCCGACACACAGTGTTTCTGTGCTTCCAGTGTAAACATTCGCATAAAGGCAGCAGCCGGAGGGGAACTTTGATCAGGATCATAGTGTTTAATGACTAACAGGCACTTCACACGTGTCCTCTGATCCCACTGACCTGCCGTCAGCTTGTCAGGTGTTCAGGAGTGCACAGGTGATGACAGCAGTAAAACCGTCGACCCTGTACAGAGGCAACATTATCAACAATAGATCGATATGAGAGAGGACTTCTCGTAAAGCTCATTAAGTTTTCCTTCAGTGGTTTATTACAGTGCTGATGCCTTCAAGGTTTGTGCTTTTGGCAACAGAATGAAGATCAGATCAATCATAATCAAAGAGCAGAACACTAAACTGGACAGTGAAGAAACTAGTGACAGTTCAATGTGTCGTGTCATTACACCTCTAATACCTGATAAGGTGCTAGACTACGCATACCCCATCTAATAACCACTCATCTGTCATGTATTAAATGTCAATGCAGCTGATTTGGTTGATATTAAGAGAGCACTAAGTTCAGAGAGGGGACTGATTTAAAAAAACAAAGATCAACCCTGAGGCAGCAGAGGCCAATATTTCCTGTCAAGCTCGCCTGATAATCGGACCTCATTTCAATACTGTTCCAGTTATTTCACTGTGTTCACGCTGACATTATGTTCCTGTCCACCAAAGTCTTTTTTCAGCTGACATGGACGCTGCAGTAGTGTTTGCAAAGAACAGTTAAAGGAAAAGTCAGCCGTAAATGAAAATTCATTATCATCTACTCAACTCAGTGTTGATGGAAAGTCAGGTGAAGTTTCGCAGTCCACAAAACATTTCTGGAGCTTCGCTGCTAAACAGCGTTGCAGCGTTCTCCTAAATAACTGAAGCAGCTGGGGACTTGTTTTAGATTGTAAAAAAAAAGCGACATAAAATGGCTTCATAGCTCGTCCAGCATAATCCAAGTCTCCAGAAGCCCTGAGATCCCAAATTGATTTGATGAGACGATATTTACATCCTCAATGTGCAGTCGAGCTTGTGCACCCACTTCAGACGTGGTGCACGCTAACGCTTTTAGCTTCGCAGCTACAGTGAAGATTTCTGTCTTTTCAAATCACTTTGGGACCTCTGGGCTTCCAGAGACGTGGATTACACCGGACCAGCTGTAAGGAGCCGTCGTGTGTTTGTGTTTGTTTTTTGTCCCCATATACTTCAGACGTTTAGGAGATGTTTTCCTGTGACGCTCCAGAAATATGTAATACGAAACCTTTTGTTTTTTTCAGCAGCATGGAGGTGAGTAGACTGAATTTTATTTATGGGCGAACTTTTCCTTTAACTCAGGTCTTTCACATTGATGAAATAGATACGTCATTTTAATTGTTGTTATTTCTGTGTGAGGACTTCAAACTGTGTGTCAGTGTCATCCACATCATTTTCTGTCTATACTCGATGATGTCCAACGTCTTACTGTGGTTGATGATATGATCAGGATTAGTAATTCATATTAATTAATAAACTGATCTCAATGTGTTCATTTGACCTTTAAGAGTAAAGCTCGAGGTTAAAGCATCTTATCTAAAGCACGTTGATTATTGCAGCACTATATAAATTTATTGCATCCTTATACAACAAACAAGAACTAGATGTTAATTCCAGTTAATATTAAAACTTTATTTCTTTTCTTTATTTCTTTGGCTGTAACAGTCACTCATCAGTCATCAGGCACATTTTCCCTCACAAAATGAAAGAAAACACACCACAGGATTGCTCGTAGATAAATATATTTTATTGAGAAAGTTCAAATTGCCATTCAGCATTATTTGTATGCACATATTCCAACTCTTATTTATAAATTATGAACCAAATATAAATTTGCATTTTCCTTTTTTTAAATCATGTGTATAATTGTGTCACAGCAGGAGTCTTCTGTCTTCATCTTCACAGTTGTTCTTCTCACTAAAGAGAATAAAAACGTGAGCTCATACAAGCGGGATGTCACTTTTTAAAACTTTTTAAACTTTTTAAAAGTGTCCAGTGTCGTACCTGAAGTTTATGAAACCCTGTGTGACTTCACTCCACTGGCTGAATGGGAACTTCTGTTTTTACCAGTGATGTTATATCTGTGGAGAAACAAATATTTATGTGTTGTCTGCGACTGGCTGCTTTAAAACACCACATGGAGAGTGTGAAAGTATCGGGGTCATTTTTTAAAAATACACATCGTGTTCACACAGATATCGAACACATACACTGACCTTCAAAGTCAACAAAGATGATGAGGTCATCGTTCTTGAGGTAATTACGCCGCCCGAGGTCAAAGTGCTTCACAAAGTTCCTCCAGCCGAACGATGAACCTCTGAAGCATTCACAGGAAGGGTCAAACGTCCCCACCTTGGAGGGATTGTCCCAGATCAGCTGTCCATCTGATGCTAGAGGACACAGAAAGACAGACATGAGGAGTGATCCCGCTGTTTGATACTGTCATCATCGAAGAACAACCTGTGATTTTGTTGAAAGCTTGCATGTTTAATGGTTGAGGGATTTTAGGGTTAGTCAGTCGGTATCACTGTGATTCAGGCTGAAATATCACAACAACTCTTGGCTGTTGTCATAAAGTTTTGTAGACATGAACCCTCATGACTTTTCCTCTAGCAAGATCAAATTTGGTTGACATTTGTGGTTTTGGGTTAAAATGTCTCGACTAAAACAGAAATTACCCTTAACGGTAACTTCTAATAACTGTGTTGATCCCTTTTTATGCAGCACGATCATAAGTCCTATATACTTCATACCGGAAGAAATGACGTCTAGTGAAATCTAGTGCTAATATAATAATTTGCAAGCAAACATTTTCTCCTTCCCGATACTAATACCTGGGCACCAATATCTGGGCTTTGGGTATCGGCCAACACTGAGTACCAATACGATACCATACGATAGCAGTTACAATAAAGGAACCAATAAATAAAGTTTCACTGTCCAGTGGACCGGGTCTGTCGTTATCTCTGATGTTATCTTTATTATACTGCCATTTGATTTTATATGTATGATGTCATTATAGCGCCTGGCTCTTGTATTCGGTGCACTTACCCGCCGTCCTATCAGTCGTAAGGCTGCGAGCAGTGGACATCCGCAGCTTAATGTCTGGGTCTTGGTCCATCACCACCAAGGTGGCCTGTCTGTTCACTGCTGGCCACTGCATCACCACATCGTTTTCCCCACTGGCCAGGTGGAAGTACAGCCCGGTGTAGTCCCCCGTGTAATCAGAGTAACTTGTCCGAGGCATGACACGGACCCCGTAAGCGTAGCCTTCAGGGCTGTAGAAACGAGGGCTGTCAATAACTGTGTTGACGTCAGCCGTTTCCATGATCTTGGAGAAGTTCTGGATCCTCCACACTGCGTTGGGGCAGCGGGTCTCAGTCAGGCTGATGTCGTCGAGGTAGATGCCACCAGTGGATGCAGAAGGATCCCCGCGCACGGCTTGGAAAGAGTAGCGGAATTTCACCCCAACCTCCATCGGGACGTGGGCGATCTTCCACGTGTGGTCAGAATCCGCTGGATAACAAGGAAAGGGACAAGATGACATTTCTAACTGTGTGCGGCAATATTACTGTGGTGGGACAGTGAGGAAGTGAGGCGTTGCTTTACATTAGCCTTCATGTTACAGTGTCTACTGTGAACAAACAGTTTGACATCCTTGCCAAGAGTAAGATGAAATGATCTATACCACTCTCATATCTGTCCATTAAGTGATTAGTTAACTTATCTTAGCATAAGGACTAGAGCAGAAGGGGACAGCTCGCCTGAGTCTGTCCAAAACTGGATAGGAAAGCTCGGCAGGAAACTTTAGGAAATCACTGCTGCTCTCAAGAAATTGTTTCACTACGTAACTCGTGATGGAACTTGTCATTAGATTAGTTTAGCTTAGCATAAAGACTGGAAGAAGGGGGAACAGCTAGCCTAGCTCTGTCCAAAGTAAGGAAAGATAAGGAGAGGAAAGACACATTGAAGTTGAACTCGGGGTCAGTGCTGGAACTGTTTGGTTTTTTTTGCACCTGGCAACCTTACCTATCCAACTTTGGATGGAGCCAAGCTAGTTTTGTTTTTTTTTCTCCCCTGCTTCCAAGCAAAGATAAGCTAACCACCTGGAAGCTACATTATATTTAGCATAGAGACAGCTGACAGATGGTATCAAAGCACTGAAATGTATTTTCCACAATGTGAAGCAATTCCTTTAAAACAAATGACACAGAAGAAAACTTCACCACTGACTGTGTGAATGAAGTCATTGCTGTGCAGACGGTTAGGAGGTGTCTAACTCGTTTGTTTTCTGATGTCTAAAAATAACTCAATTTGAATATAATTTTACTGACTGCTAAACAAATATTCAAATAATTATTTGCCTGGAGGAAAAGCATTTCCTGTGAAGCTCGGGGTAGCTGCTGTGAAATATGTGTCCTCTATTGTTATGCCAAGTTAACTAATACCATGAAAGGTATGTAGTTTCTTCATTTTGCGAATGGTGCCTGTGCCGTCATCCATCTTGACCCAGATCACCAGCCTGTCCTTGGTGCTTCCAGTCATCTTGTAGAAGAACTGCAGACACTGCAGCTTCCTCTTGGGGTAGAGGGTTCGGGACTCGAGCAGCGCAGACTCCTCAGGCTTCCCAGCCTTGGTACTGAAGTGCATGAAGAACCCAGCATCTAGAAAGTGAGACAAAATAAGACTAGTTTTGACACCATACAACTTTATGTTAAATTTAGTCAGGCTGTAAAACTGAGAATAATTAATGGTTGGGATTTAAAAAAAAAAACATTATTCAACTCTGACCTCTGCATCTTCCCAGGAGTGTGTGATCCTCAGAACCAACGCTGCTCTTGGTGTGGACCCAGTCAGCTTCATCGGAGGCGGCCTGGATCATCCCACAGACGCTGGCTTTCTCAAAGGCGCATTGGTCCAGCAGGGTGAGAGGACCAGCTAGGGGTGAGGAGAGTAATTTAAAAGTCTTGGTCCATTTCTACCTAATAAATGCTGCCATCTGTCCACTGTCAACTTTTAAGACTCAAAAATGTACAAATAACAACATAACAAATCTACTCTTGCAACATATACTTACAGCAGTTGTACATTCGGTTGAGCCTGAGGGTGTCCATCTCACTGAAGTCGAGGTACTGGCCAATGATGTTGTAGAACTCTGGGATTTTGGTGGTGATCGTGGGGATGGATTCGTTCTTGTTGAAAGAGAAGGGCCTGTAATGCATGACAGACTCGTAGTCGTAGGCCGTGTTTTGATCAGTGATGTAGTCATCGTTGTATTTGTTGAAGTTATGATCCAGTCCTGCAGGAAATTCATGTTCATTCAGTCATTACTACATACTGTAGGTTATCATTTCTGTGTTTAAAATATCTAACTTGACAACAATAAATGTCATGGCATTAGGCTGGATTCACACTGGATCACTTAGTTTGGTTTGTGTCCCAGTTTAAAACATAGTAATGATCGGCCTCATCCTGGTTGTTTACTGTTTTTTTAATACGTTAATGAGTAAAAATGATCACTAGTAGGTCCAGCATGCTAGTAGCAAAACAACATAGCAGCTTCGTCTTTTTGGCAAACTGATCAGAGGGGGTTCACAACACGTCACACACACGGACCACGGAGTGACACTCCCACACTGCCGTGTAAGCCTGCTACGTTTCGCTGCACCGCCGGATTTCATGTGAATGTACGCTCACTCCCAATCATAAAATGTTGTTTTTACAGAAGCAAATTGAACAGGTTAAAAGACACACCTGGTAAAACCTGATCCAGCCAGATGTCAACATAGTCATCCCTGTCTGTGCGGGACTGTTCGTGGTAAAATCCCAGAGCGTGGAGCAGTTCATGTTCAATCACAGCCTTGTGGTCACAGCCAGAACCCAAAGACAGGATCTGACCGGTCTGTTGGTCACCAACCGAGGAGAAACACCTGTGACAAACAATTGTCAACAACGTAAATATTGTAACTGTAAACTGGTATTTACTCTGCAGCGGCTATCAGCAGTCGATTTTGCAATGTGGTGAACAGACATACCCTCCTCTCTTTTCAAACTTGATGTACGTCTTCTCTCCCTCATAAGGCTTGAAGTCAATGCAAGACTTCAGACGATACATTTCAAAAGCCTGGTGGACGCAGCCCTTCGCATTCAGATCTGAGGAGTGAAAGGCACAGTCACAACAGAGGACAGAGTTTGTGTTCATCCAGGTGATTGGTAATAACTCCAGAACAGCCTTAAAGGTCCAGTACGTAAGGTTTTATCACCTGAAACTAAGAATTCTTGTGTTTGTTACCTTAGAATGAATATTTTATCTACAGAGGGAGCTTCTTCCACCAAGTCCACCATGTTGCACTGCCATGTTTCTACAGTAGCCCAGAACAGACAAACTAAACACTGGCTCTAGAGACGGCCTTTTGCATCTCCATGTTTTTAGTGGCCACCACAGGCAAGGGTGAGAAAATGGGTATTTTTGTTTCTATGGTTTAATGCTACTAAATCCAACACACTGGAGCTGTAAGTTTCAGAAAGTAAGGTACTGGACTGAAATTGTAATACATGACTATGGGCCATACAAATGACACAGAGTATTTACATTCAATACAGTGTTCAGAGTGTAACTAACTCACCCAAATCATCACCCAGAATGTAAGGGATTGGAAATTTCCATCTGTATCTTGTGTCAGTCATGGCATTCTTCCCTTTCTGTAGAATAAAAGAGGTAATTACAAAGGAATTATGACCATAAACCTAATCAAAGCTAGTAAAAAGACACACAATAAAACTCATCTTGTTATCTGAAGTAGCTATTACACTGTAGTTACTCAAGAGCAAGAAGTCCAACAGTACCAACAGCCAGACATGTGATTGCATATCGCAGCAGAACAACATGGCTGCCAACAACAATCAAGGATGATGCAGCAAATGTATTTTTCTCAATCACCAAAATAAAACTTACAGGAATTAAAATGTCCCCTTCAATCAGGTTGGCATCTGAACCTGCAGCACAGGAACACGTTATATTTCAATCAGCAACAGTTTCACTCATCATTTTATATTTTATTCCAGTGCAAAATGTGTCCGTGTCTCGATTATGGAGCAGTAAACAAGTGAAATGTTGCAGGTTACCTTTGTTTAGGATGGGGTTCTCATCCTCACCATTCTCATACACCTCTGTAACACAAACACAGATATTGTTCAGAGTCTTTTTAAAGCCTTTTAACAACGCTTACTCCTTTTAGGAAAGATCATTTTTTTGACCTACCATATACCACGGGGGAAACCGGTATCTGAATAAAACAAAACCAGGTGAGGTCATCACACGGTTCACGGCCACATCACAAGATGCACAAAAAAAGAGATCAAATAGTAAATGAATACTTACTGCGTGTGAAGTGGCCAGAGCCACAAGTCCAAACCATAACAGCACTCTCTCCACCATCATGCTGAGTGTCACCGAGAAAACACTGCAGCTTTGTTTTAAATGTGCACGTTGACAAGATACAACCTTTAAACCCTCGATGAATGTTATGTTGGCTGTAAAGAGTAACTGAAGGACTTTGACTCAGCAGCGTTACTCATTGGTGAGCTGATTTGTGAGGTGTTTGTGCACTTTTTAACACAACATGTGTCTGTTATCTGGCTTATTATCTGATCTTGTTGGTAGCATCTCATAGTCCTTCTGAATTCAGAAGTTTATATAAGTTATGTGAACACTGAAAGGTTGAGGGTTCACTGTAGATGCACCATTTTGTGTCAAATTTTAAAAAATTGATGCACGATGTGAGAGTATGAAACAACAACACAACATGGCCTTTTTTATGTGGAGTTTGCACATTCTCACCACCTCAGCTTTGATTTTCTCTGGATGTTTCACTTTCCTAAATTTCTCCGTTGCCCCTCAGGGCTTCTGTAGAATTATTTTTTTCACAAGAATTAATTTTTTTTTTCCAAGAGGAAATTAAGGCTCATTTCCAAGTGTTTCTTTGTGTAATACTCATTTTGGCCATTTTTTTTTCATGTGTGGAAAAAAAATATTTTCTGAAAAAAAATGATCTTGTGAAAAGAAAGAAATCTTGTGAATTCTCAAGAAAAATGTTTTCTCATGTTTTTCTCATGAAGTTTTTTTTCATTAAAAAAAAGCTTTTCATGAGAAAATCTTTTTTCTTCACTAGGTTCAACACATGAAAAAAAATTTCATGAGAATGTTTTATCAAGATCAAAAAAAAATTCGTCTTGATAAAAAATGTGTGCGTAAAAAAATTTTTCCTCCATGTGTTGAACCTAGTGAAAAAAAATTTTTCAAGAACAAATTTTTTTTCCACTCAACTCACCACATGAAACAGAAAAAATCTCATGACATCGACACATCGATTAATATGTGAACTTTTCCTGTTATGAAGTTTTAAAAAAAAAAGTTTTCATTCAGTGGCGTAGATTTGTTGGTCCAGGTGTGTTTGATGGAATTTTGGTGTTTAACAGGAAAAAGAAACGTTTTTTCACCCAAAAACTTTTCACACATTCCGCTCCAGTCTACTTTAGTATTACGTTTATACTGTCATGCTATTTCTATTGTGAACATGCTTGCAAGTAAAAATGTTTTTTCACCAAGAAGATTTGTTGGTCCAGGTGTGTTTGATGGGATTTTGACGTATGGGTCCACACAAGTCTACAACCCTGCTCAAGACATTCTCCCCCATTGTCCCCCAAAAAGTTGCTTCTTCACAAAGAAAATGTTTTTTTCACAAAGGAAAACATTTTCACAGAGAAAATAAAAACTTTCACCCAAAAAAGTTGTTTTTTCACAGAGTAAAAAATTGGGTTTCTTTCACCAAGAAAAAAATAAATAAATCACACAAAAAAGTGTTTTTTTCTGTCAGGTGCAGACCCAGGGGTGTCTCAAAGCTGTCCCAGGGGGATAACCACAAAAATCGCAGTAGCGATAGATTGGAAATGGGGGGAAACAAAACAACGCAATTGTAAAGAGCCACTACAGGCTTCCTTAAAGAAATAAAGCACCAAAAATGATTAATTAAACCACCGCTGCCAAGCAGCTGACTCAAAACCAAAATTGTCCAGGAGACCCAGAAAACTCGAAATGAAAGGCAAAGGCCCGCGAGACCTGTGATAACCAAAAAGAGTCACAGCAAACTCTCCAGCACCAAGTTATTCACTGGGAAACATACACACAAAATTCTGAGTTGGGTGTTTTCAGACACACCGACAACAGGGAGAACCTGTCACTACCTGTGAAGGTGAGATAATGAGTCAGCACAGGGCGCTGGAGACTCAGGGTATATGAAGACTCCCCACACCTGAGCTTAATCACAGCCGATCAGTGCCACACACCTGACTGCAGTGAGCTGATTCTCTCACCACTCTCACAGAGCAAGATTGAGTGCCCTCACATTTTCACCAAGAAAAAAGTTGTTTTTCACCAAAAAGTTGTTTTTCACCCAAAAAGTTGTTTTTTAACCAAAATTAAAACTTAATATATTTTGTATTTATTCATTATTACTGCTTTAATCGATGCTCTCCATTTTTGCTGCTGTAATATTGCAGATGTCCCCATTGTGTGACTCAGAGGATTATCTTATCCACCTGTACCTGAGTTTTCAGTACACTGGTCTTTTGTGATCAGTCAAGTGCAGGTGAGTTGGTCAGTCCCTGATGCAGCCACTAGATGGCCCCAGATACACACGCTGCTCTGTCTCAGACCCTTTAGCTGAGTGTAGATGTGCAGGTGAGGCACCTGTGCACAGATTCAGACCCCTGCAGACAGGTAGCAGAGACCCCAGGTGAAGAGCAGCAGGTGGCTTTATGGATATTTACTCCACATTTCCTGCAGGTGTTGTAGTTTTTAAAATAACTGATGATGATGATGATGATGAGTCCTTTTATAAAATGGCTCCTGCTTGTCTTGCATCATAACACTGAGTGGAGCAGCTGAGCTCTGTATTACACTTGATAATGGAAACTTTAGTGGTTGTTTATTTGTTATTGCACACGATGGTGATCACCATCTTATACTTTATTAACAATAAGTAACGTTAACACAGACGACACTTCCACAACTTGTAGTTTTACTCGTGGCTAACGTTAGCTTGGCACATTAGCCACCACATTAGCATGGCATGTTAGCACGCTAGCTGACGTTAGCAAGGTACGTTCACTCCGTCGCCAGGTTAGCGAACATAAAATGAGATGTTTCATGTTTGTTTACGTGTGTTAGTCAGTGAAGGTGCACACTGTCATAGTCATATGTCCGTGTTGACAGCACTGGTACAGCGGACGAGGTGGCCGAGTGGTTAAGGCGATGGACTGCTAATCCATTGTGCTCTGCACGCGTGGGTTCGAATCCCATCCTCGTCGATAACTTTATGCTTTTTCACAGTCGATCATATCTTTTTCAAACGGTGTTAAACGTTCAGTGGTAGTATATATATGCATATATATATATTATTTATGAATATATTAACCCCTTCTTGTGATATTGTGCAAACAGGAAACAGAAGCAATTCCTTTCTTTTCAGCAGACCAGCTGTTCATGTATCCATGACAGGTACTTTATTTTGGTAACAAAATGACGAAAAGTCCTACACATACATTTTTTATTTCTTACAGCAGAAGCCAAACAAAGATATGTTTAAGTTTGTCAGTTTTTTTCCCACATAGCTCTGTTGTAACATTAACATGAACACAAAAACAGCCCCACCGTTCTCTCAGAAAACGTTATTGCATCAAACACACACAGCTTTAACATCAGATCACATCCCATATTGTTTTTATTCTTGTGGTTTTATTCCAAACAGTGCTCGTCTTCTTGATAGCCTCTGTTGTGACGTCCTTCGTTCCTGTCCATGTGTTTCTCATCACGGCTCTCAGGCGATCTGGAGTCTCCCGTGGCTCCGTACTGAGCTCCGTCCACGCCGTGAGAGAGGTGGAAGGTCTCCGCCTGTCCGTCCCTGAGATCGTCTGTGGCTTGGCTGCTTGTTGTCTGTGAGTGAGACGGAGGAAATGCAGAGTGAAGGGCGAGAATACAACCATCCATAGACCTGCCAGAGTAGCCGGCTGTGAAGAGACTGAGCAGGTCCATCTCATTTCCTGTCCTGTTGCTGAAGTCTCTGAGATGGCACTGCAGGACTGTTGCTCCTGAGCTTTACATTACCTTGTGGTCACGATGATATTGGTCTATGGCGTACTGGTATTTGGCTGCCTTCAGTCCCAGTGCACCAGCCAGTCTCTCTCCAAGGAAATCACAAGCTAGTTTTGGAAACAACGACATAGAAACTCGGTGAGACTTTTCATCACGGCTACAATCAGGCCTGCTGTTTAACTGGTATGCTTTGAATATCCCATTACGTACTCAGCAGGGAAATCCTCCCAACCAGAAAGGCCACATTCTTGAATGAGAAGCTGACCTGAGAAGGAAGAGACAGAACATAAACACAAACATAACGTACTTTAATGCTACTTAACATGACATCCCTGCCTCAAGCAGCGTCCCACCCTCTGTGCAGGTTCTCTGAAGGGAGGCCTGTCCGACGACTGCTCCTCCTCCTCCTCACTGTCTTCCTCCTCCAGAGTTTCACCGCTGGAGAAGTGGATGGTCCTCCTCTGTTTGGACACTGCAGGATTCCCAAACTCTGTTTCCTGGGTGTCTGGTGATGCCTGACAGATCACACAGGTCTTTACATTAACTTTTGTTTGCGTTCTTTATCATTTAGCCGACACAGTGTCGTTATATCACGTTCATCCTGATCCAGCATGTTGACATTTTCTCTGCTTTTTTATATACAGCGTGCAACAGGCTCCAGAGTGCAGATTTACCAATGTCTAGTCACAAGCAGCTGTTAAAAGTTAACTTGCACTCTTGTTAGTGTTTCTGAACACAACCTAAGCTAACGTCTTTGTTTGTCTTTCATCGTTGTTACACTTACTTCCTGGTGGCTGTTGTTCATTCTTCAGTAACTATGAGTCCTTGTTCCCAAAAACACCGTCAGTTCTTCCTCATGTCACAGCTGCACCGTGTGTGCATCCACGTTGCCTCTGCTATGTGGAGAAAAACAACTACAGGATACAGGATCAGTCCTGAAACCTGAGACAGCCAAACACAGCAGTGCAAACCTTAGTTGCAGAGCTGCCACTGTAATGCAATCAGTTTCATTCTTGGGCTGGATGGGCTGGGCTTAGCCTGTCACAGTGTGCACGTCAGGTTTACTGCCACCTGGTTAAACGTTAATGTTTCCAATATTCCCCTTATATTTGTCCCTCAGGTTAAACATTTGTTATCACAGTTTATCACATCTACATATTACATGTCTGCTTGTTGCAGCACCTCACCTCCTACTACAGTGAATGAAATATTAAAATACGAGAAAACACTTTGCTGGATGTTTTCCTTAAACTCAGTCTGACATAATGTCTTGACTAAGATGTAAAGTTATCAAACACAGTGGAGTGAAACGATCAGGTTTTGGCTACAACATGTAGAGGAGTGGAAGAATAAACTGCCAAATAATGAAAAATACTCAAGGAAAGTACCTCAAATCTACAGTACTTGAATAAACGTATTTAGTTACATTCTGCGTCAGACAACCACAAAGTACAGCCCAAAAAACAGTTTGGCAATCACACAATCATCATTATGTGGTCGTGTCCGAATCGTAGAAACCTTTAAGAGAATGTGGTCTTTGATCCCAGAGGACTCCCTTTAGGTCTCTGGGTTATCTTGGTGTTACTAAAACACACACACACACAAAGAAACTGGATAAATGAGAACAGACGCGTTGAAACGTACAACTGTGATAAAAATGCATCGCACAAGAACAGAAACACTTGTATTTAAACTTGTTTTCAGTTTTAAGGGTTTGACAAGAACACGTGTTTAATGCACCGAGTGTTCAGAGTTTAATATCGTGCTCTCAAAGCGACAGGAGAATTTTAAAGAGTGATCAAGATGGAAACAGCAAGTTTGAAAAGTGCTGGTATGTCAGTAGTGTGGCACATACTTTATAGATTCAGTGTGGATTTGGGACGCAGCACACGTCTTTGAAGCAGGCCCAAGCTGAGATAACCCTGATTACATCACCAGAGATATTTTCTGAGCCGCTGAAGACGATACAAACCCACAACCAGCCAAGTTTAACACAGTATCCCTTTAAAATAACAGTAGATAGGATGATAGGTACTGTATCTTACTAAACATTGAATAATCATGTTGAGTCATATCAGCACAAGACAGACAGATGCAGTTTTACGGATGATTTATTAGAGTTTGAAATACATTTTACATGAAGGACACCATTGGAGGAGTAATGAGCTACAGCATGTGCACTGTAACGGTGATCTGACACCCCTTTAATAAACATTAGCCTTGAAAAGAAAATAAGGGACTTAGCCTGGGTCTGTTTTCTGTATCGTTTAACTCACTGTTCCAGGTATAATAATAAACAGTGGTTAAACTTCATGACCATTATAATCCCATTAGACTGAAAGCCCCGCGTGAGTGAGTATTAAGAGCAAATGTGTTGTGCTATAATGAACTTTAGTGAGAAAATTTGCTTTTTTACTACTGTTGGAGTCTAGCCCAGGTAAGCTAATATACATGTAGGGGCATAAATGACTACATGTGAGCAGTATATTACAGTTTATACACGTTTCCAGCAATTGATAGTTATGCTTTAACCAACATTTATTTTAAAGTGGGAGAGTTTTGTTTTGTGTGAGCAGCACGTCAAAGAATTTCAGACACGAACCACAATCTGAGAACGCTCCTGCCCTGATCTTTGTCTGTAAGGACGGGGATAACACTCAGTAGATGTACAGCACGTACATCGTGTCAACTACTGACAGCAGCACTCTCTCAACACCTTGTGTCTCTGCTGTGTCCACTGAATCATTAAAAAAAAAAAAAAATGAAAATCATTAACACCAAAAACATGATTGGAGTTACACAGAATTGTATACTGTCATAAGTGTTTTCACTTCCTCAACTAAAATATCGTGACATAAGAATAGAAATAAATTAAGAACTACTTCAATCAGGGACATATTACACAATCCCTCAACATGGTAAAGATCGATTCAGCCTCATCCAGTAATAAGGTTTTTTTAAATGAATAGTAGAAGTAAAAAAAAAACCCATAACAGCTACATGTCATGCACAAAAAGAACTACAGTACAAACATCATGTGATCTAAATCAAATATTGATTGTAAACTGCTACAGCTAAAACAAACCAAATGCACCAGCGATGACACGCAGTCCTGTTCATTTCGTCTGTCCGCTGTTGATTTACATTTCAGAAGTGTTTCATGAGGAAGTGAACAAATCTCATCTTACCATAATATACAGGCTGATTGTGGGAATGCAATTTGCGATATTGGTAAATATTCAATATAAATATGTGTCGTTTTATCATTTCACTTCTTTGTGTTCATCCTGAGGCCATTTTTCAGCGTGTTTAACAGGCCAGTTTCTATGTTTTTGAGTCATTACTCTATAATCCAGTGCCAAACAGCTCATAAAACAGATACTTGTGTGCTGGGCCACAGTGAACACGTTTACATCGCAGCCAAAGGCACCATTAATAGAACTGCGTCACCCATAAGGCTTATTTATAATCGATCCTGAAATGACCTCATGTAACGGCCTAATTTGAGGTCGTCCTTCAGCTGACATGTAGTTGCTAACAATAACCTGAAAGACCTCCGTTCAAATGTTTAGGCTGACTTCATGAGAAGCTGTTCACGGGATGCGAGCGGCTCTGGCTTAGATGAGAGGACGATGGCTGTCATACCCAAATACAATACGAATGTTTCAGCATAAATGTAAAACACCATGGATTAATATTAGAAAAAAAATATACATTTTTGCTATGGAGATTTACATGGAAAGAAATATGGATGCCATCATTACAATAGATGGTAGTGAAGCATGAGGCCGAGGGTGGAATGTGTTTAGGAGATCACGCAGCCTGTGTCCTTCTGAGGCTTCAAATCTGGCTCCTTCACCGGTTTCACCTCCTCCTCCTTGGGTTTGGCCTGCAGTTGAAGCAACAATAACAGATGAAGCAGCTGCCTCAGACATAGATTAAACTATTATGATTACAAATTTAATGAGGTCATCCCGCCTTCGTTAGAATGAACTTTGAGCTGAGCCGCGGTACCTTGTCATTTTTGGCTCCCTTGGTCAGGTCAAAGGTGGCATAGACCTCGGCGGAGCACTGCTCACTGAGAGGCGGCAGCTCGAAGGGGACCGGCTCTGCCAGGCCATAACTCGCCTTCAACTCCAGCTGGGGCGCCTCAGCTGGGACCTTGTGGAAGTATCTGAGGAAATATGTCCAAAGCTGCAGTTTAGTAGGGGGAGACGTGTCCCTTAACCATTAGTGCAATATCACAGAGGCTTTAGATACAGTATGTAGAGGCAACTGGAACGTGTGCACACTGCTGATGTGCACCGTGAAACAAGGAGACAAGCTTTATATGACAAAAGGCTGCAGGCTTGGTGGAAACTGGGCTGCTGTTAGTGACGGTTACAACAACCAGCTGCTGCAAAAGTAAACACACAAATGGCTTTTATGGACAGCAGCTAACAGCTACATACCGGTAGCTGTGGGGGAAAACAGATGTGTCGACAGAAAGACAGTGATGATTAGCTGACACTGATCAGAACATCTGATTTGCTGGAAGCTGCCTCGTGTTTAAACGATCAGTTCCTATTCAAAAAGAAATTCAAGCGTATTTTTTCCTGTTGAGACGGAGAAGTTTGAAGTTTATAAGTGCCATCAGTTGTCCACTGCCCTTGTTGCCATAGATGCAAGTAAAGATTATGACTGTGGGGATTTTCTTGCACGTATGAACACAAATACAGTATATGTGCAGTATCTGGGTGTCCATGCATGTGTGCACATGTCTGCTCGACTGACTCACATGAAGCCATTTTCTCTTTGGCACTTCTCCAGTGTGTTTTTAATGACGCCGCCCAGTTTGAGGAAGAACAACTGCTCCGATGGCTTGGCTGTGGTGCCCGGGCCTTTGGTCTGACGGTACTCTTTACACAGCGCCTCAGCACGGGAGTAGCCTGAACAGAGAGCTCTTCATGTTAATACAAAACAAATCCAGGCAGTAAAGCGAGGGGAAATGTGACTCCTGAGTAGTGCAGCAACACACAGGACACAAACAGACAGGAAGCACCTGTGTCAAGACACGTATGCAAATAGTTTGTTATGCATCAACTGTCATTCTACTGAACCCAAATGAGCATATATATTAATATATTCTGTACAGTAGTACTCACACATTACTGTAAACTTTTAACTTTAACCTTCACATGCGCTGCGCTTTTCTATAGATTTATCAGATTCATGCTGTGTGAGGCTACTTACAAACTACTTTACATAACATGAAACACACTTATGTATGTCACATAAAGTTTATCTGAATGACTTGTGCTTTCAGTGATAAGACACTCACTGGAGTTATAATCATCCTAAAGAAGAAGCGCTTTACACAAATGTGTTAAATGTGATAAATACATAGAAACTACTTGACAGTCATCTACTGCAGGTAATACACTGAGTAGGGACAAGGACCTCATACGTCCCCACATCAAGACCCAAACTATCACACCAACACAGGCTATATAAACAAGAAAAGCAATAATATATGAAAAATGTTCAATAAAAGTCAAAGACTTACACTTTTCTGCCTCCTGGAGAGATCGTATAGCCTCACCACACTTGTCAGTGGCCAGCAGTGTCTGTCCATGATAGCAGTACGCCTGCAAACACAACAAAGTATAATCGTATGCTCAGTGAGATTCCTTTACATTAATAAAAGTAGTGTGAGCTGCATTATGATATGCATCAACTTACATAAGCCATGTAAAAGTGCTGCTTCAGCTGAAGATACTTCCTCCACTTGCTACTGCACTCTGGCTCCAAGGTGTTCAATGTGTGGTCTGCAGACAGACATGCTGGTTTTTAGTAGCCTGATCTAGAACGGTTAAGGTCCCTGATGAGTGCCCCCCAACTCTAACTGCTCTCTGTGCCCTTTTACAGAAATGCAGGAGTAGAGTCATAACTCCTAACTTGTACTCTTCACATATGAACTACTGTGGTGCGTCCATCACTGATAAAGGTCTCCCATGTCACAAAACATTTGAGGAAAGAAAAGTCAAAACTTGAACAAGCACTGTAAAACTTTCACAGACATCTTCAGCACTGACCAGCTTTCTGATAGAAGTTTGCCGTCTCAAATGAGAGCGCTGCGATGAGTGTGGCGTTGTGCTTCAGTTCAATCGCTCTGGCAATCGTCACTGTTACAAAGAGAAATACATCAGGAATTAACAAGTGGATACAAATTCATACAATGTTGATATGATGATATGATTTAAAGTTTGGCTTTAAGGCTTTGTACACTGGTTACAGGTTATATATCGCAACACTACTTATTAACACAACTAAATTATTTTGTTTCAGAAATACTTTCTTACTTTATACAACCAGCAGTTTTCAGATTGTATTATTGTGAGTCACAGTATGATACAATCAGTAAGATCAACTTTATTGCTTCTATATTGTCTTGTTTTATTGTCTTGGATTCGGTCTGCAGGCATTGGCACACACAGGCTTTATTAAACAATGATATGAAATGAAGAAAAATACACCTGTGTAGCCAAACCATGTGCAGCTCAGAAAGTATAAACTAAACAGAAATTCAGATTAAAACTTCAACAACAGACACAAAAATAGCTTCATTGTGGTCAGTGCAGGGTCTCAGCGTGGAGCTACTTCACCTTCTTGGGCCTCTGCCTGGCACTGGATGATGTATGCATCAATCACTCTGGGCTCCAGGTCTCGGCCTTTCTCAGCAGGTGTGATGAGACGAGGGATGTGGACCTCCTGTAGAAAACATACAAGGTGCAATTTAATGTTATTAATCCATGTTTTTCATAGCTTTTTCTTTGCTCTTGAGAGACTGAGGCTTGTCTTCTGTGTGAAATCAAATAAAGCGACAAGAAGTGCTGTGTGTAGCTTCTAGATGTCTAGATTTTTGGGGGGTTTTTCTTTGTAGGATTTGAAAACAGATTTATGGATATTTATTCCCAAAGTTTAGGTCAAACTGAATCTAAATGTATGTATGTATCGTGTGTGGTGATGACAGAGCAATGACTCCAGAGGAAGAAAGAAAGAGTTTTGACACACCTGTCCCTTTCACCTCACTCAAAGTCTCGTCTGGACTCGTCTGTAGATGTATCTTACCTTGAGGTTTTTGAATATACCCGCAGCAACTTTCAGACTCCGGTGGACATCTTTAGCTTCAGGCTCTGTTATGCTATTGAACAGGCAAACACAGAAGGAACAAGTATTTAGTACAGTAACAAAGAAATGTCAAATTGAAAAAATAATCTAGGATCAAACGATAAATAACTCGCTTCACATGAATGAATACACAAACAAAGACAAGAAGCACGTACTTTTCTTTCCCTGCTAGTCTCGAGGCAAACTTGGTGTACCAGACGGCTACGTTGAAGGCCATGGAGACCAGTTCAAAGACTGCATCCTGCTGGGCACTGGGAGGAGAGCACGGAGAGTTACGTGTACAGACCGGTATAAGCACAGAAGTCAACAATGACAGGATTAACATTTAGGGAAACGAGAATGATCAGAAAGTCTGTGTATGGCATAAGACCCGATGAAATAGGAGATAAGCCTGATGTTTACGTGTGTGTTCCCTAGACTGCCACTAAAGGCATCAGGAAAAATAAAACCAACCAAGTTGCAGCACTCTAATCCAAACAAAACATATTTTGAAGAAGTGGCTAATGGCTTCCTGGAAAGCACTTTAAAAAGCCGACTTCACTCCTCCTTAAATCCCACCAGCCACATAACAGTGTCGTGCAACCATGAAAAGTAAATACAATCCCACAACTTACAATGAGAATGGAAGTGTTCAGTCTGTGTTTCTACCTTGGTGTGTTTCCTTGTAAGGTGTCGGTCCACTTGAAGTTCTGGATGAACCTCATCTTGTTCTCCTGTGTAGTTCCATCCAAAGATGAGATAAAGCCTATCATAAACCAAAACATTAAAGCAGCTGGTTAGGCGCAAAGCAAAATCAAAAAACTGCGATGTTAGAAGGCACACAAAGAGAAACACAATAATAATTGTTAATTAACATTAAATGTCGAACATTTTATCGAACTATTTCCTTATTTCCATCGACGACGTGTCTATCCTCCATATATATTATGAAAGCTGCCTCTCTAATCATTACAGCAGAGTGTACGACCACTGTGAACCCACCCGTGAAGGCGCATCACAGTATCTGAATAATGCCCCTTAAAATAGCAGGAAAAATACTGCACCACTGACTTTAGACCAGCTTTTTGTTTGTCTGTGGCGCAGTCACTTCTGGTTCCCCTTAACACAGAAACATTAGCCAACAATACTCCTGACCACATCTCATTTTAAGACCAACATGCCCAGGGGCGCAGAGGTATGTTTGCTACCTACACAACCCGGGCGCTGGGCAAGAAAATGACAACTGTTGTGGTCGGGTACTAGAAATGACACTTGTGCGCCACTTCTTGCCGGGCGTAAGATGGGGCCCAATGTATTTTCAGCTGCACTGTTACATCAAATGTAAAGAATACAGATGTTTTACTCATATTTCTTCAAAATTGAGCGAGCCCCATTTTGTATCTTAGCAATTGTTTGACTGAACAGAACGCTTGAATAAACTCATAGATGGGTGACACTGTATCTTCAGGGGTTAAAACTGGCTGTGAAAGTTGATAATAATGCGTTAATGTCAACACACGTTCTGTGATTATGACCCTCGCCCGCTCTGTAGTTTAGCCCTGATTAAAACCCTAACAAGACAGAGAGAAGAACAGATATTTGCTGCAGTGTAAACAAACCTTGTAGGAGAGAGAAGTATGCATCTGTGGCATTTTTCATGATCTCAGGGTTGCAGGTGACATCAGTGAACATCTCCAGCAGCCTTGCCCTGGTTGTCCTCAGGTCACTGAAAGGGTAAAACAGAAAAGAAAAGAAAAAAAGCCATCAATTGGTGCTCATAAAATATACTTAAAGAGGTCATAATCTGCTTTTTGTGTTTCTGCCTTTCTTTTATTGTGTTATGAAGCATTTGTGTGCATGTAAAAGTCCACACCAAAGACAGTTACTCTCTCCCACAGAAAACACTGCTGCACTGCCTGAAACACCTGGTCTGGAGTCGAGCTTTTACTTCTGTGACTTATGTGCGTCACTATGTAACAGGCGTTATAGAAATATATATTTATCATAAAATATACATGGCTGTGCCGCAGGATGCTGGATCGGCCACATCAAACTTTATCAGGTACCTGAAAACACGCCCGGATAGCTCAGTCACTTGGTGAGTGAAAGTTAACCTCTGTGCCTGCTACACAAGTTTAACACAAACATTTCATTCAGGGAATAAAAATCAGCTGATGTTTACTGTTAAACAACAAAGACAATTGTATCCACAAAAATGTTCTGTAAGAAAAAGACTTCAGATAGCAAATAACTCCAGTGATATTTCATCATGAGTTTTATATTCATCCAAGGAATCATTTGTGTCCGAAAGAAAGGTGCCAATTTTCATCAATGATAGAGATCTCTTTTTGTTCATCACCAGTTTATGTACTTGCAATATATTTCAGATCATTTGGCAGCACTAGTGTTTTGCATTTAGCTTCTGCAGTTGTGTATTTATATTGCAAAGCAAAATACAGTTACTCATTTTAAAGGAAAGCTTTCGTTGTGTGTATTGTTTTCATATTGCATTGCAATAGCCTGTTCAAAGTGATCATACACCAAACAACTCATCAGTGTTGATAATACTCTGCTGGTAGATAAAGGAGTGATGATAATACAGTTCATGCCTTCAATTCCTTAGATATAACTATGCAGAGCTCTAAGCGGAGCGGATGGCGTGCAGCAGATGACAGATCGCTCATTACAACCACAAGAGACTTGAGACTTGACATGTGAGCATAACATGACCTCTTTAACTCAGAGTCTACACGTCCAACAAGACACTGCCGTCCTGTAAGCTAAAGAGGCGACTGTGATCCAGTCACAGCACCGGTAACATGCTATAAGAGTGTTTAAACACATCACAGCAGCAGTGTCACTTCTGTTCACAGTCATGGTCACACTCACAGTTCAATCTGATAGCAGTGTTCTCAGTGTATGAGGGGCTGATAAGAGGACATACTTGCATATCTTATTGGCTGCAGGGCTTCCGGCCACTCCATAGAAATTAAAGGACACAGGCGCTGTTGCCTTCAGCGGGTTTCTGTGAAACCAATGTGCCATCCTGTGGATGAGGACACACCTAGAGAGGGTGGAAAATAAAAGATGACAAGCAGTTCATGAATGCGCTCTACTTCTGCTAACACACTGTGGATACAGTGGAATGGGAGACCTCTCAGACAGCTAACACATGTTAATAAGCTGGTTATTGATTAAGTGGCAGCATCAGTTCGCGTTACGTGTCTTCTGGCTAACACATTTAACGTTACCGACACGGTGGCTACAACTTGCTAGCGGCCGCGTTAGCACTCTCACAGGGCACCATTCACTCACATCCAACACTTATCATGCTGAAGGAAATAACACAACACCTCAGACGTCGCTTTAAACTGTCATGAGGGTGTTTTTGATGATAATGTGTGTGTCTGTTTGAGACACAAGTCCATTACGTAAGCTACGGAGAGCTAACGGCTAACGCTAGCTACATCCAGGAACGTAAACATGATTAACAGAAGCGACGTGACAACCGATTTATTACACTTATAAATATATAAGTTGGGATTGTTTGACTGTAGCGTAAGTTTCACTGTTTACCTGTCGTCCCGGCGCTGTAGATACGAGGTTTGATGGTCCTGATGGAAAGTGTGAGAGTGACAACAACTTACTTCCGGAAATAAACACGGAGCAGAAGTTGACCAATGAGGTCGCAGGATTCAGTCACATGACGTGTGCCTGGAAAATGCCACAGCTTCTTCTTCAGCTCCTGTTTTGTTGAGCAGCTCCAACAACATGCCGTCATCACGCCGTCATCATGACGTCATCACGCTGTCAGATGGGTCCGGTACATTGTGTGTGGAGTTACAATATCTGACAGTTATCACAGTAATGCTTTATATGATCGGCCCTGCAGTTTTCTCATTACAGCGTCTTTAAAAGTATTAAAAAGTCTTAAATGCCATTTTCCAAGCTATTAAATGTAATAGTTTGTTTTCAATATGTGTATTTATCCAAATAGATAAAGCGACAACGAGTTGTTGACAGACATTTACCCTCTTAACTCCCCATATGGTTTAATTTATCAGAATCAGAATCGCTTTTTTGCTAAGTAAGTTTACACATACGAGGAATTTGCTGTGCATATGAGGTCTTAAAATGTATTAAATTAAACTTATATATATTTATATATATACCCTGCATTATTTCCTTGAATGTTTCTTGGAATTAACTATATAATTTGGTTTATTAATTATAGGAGAAAATTTGGTTGAGTTACTTGGTTTTAGTTTGTCGTGTTGAAGTGTTGAAGCGTCTTCTGTACTTTCACTTAACCTGCTGCATGATGATGTATAGCCCCCAGGTTTCCCCTCATGTTTCTCAACATGAACTATATTATACAGCTATTTACAGACGACCACTATAATAAGTTAGTTACATTTCATTATAACTATTAAAAAGGGACATGTAAAGGTCATTTTCCATCCATGATGCGACAAACAATGAAAATCCAGCCTTTTATTTGTTCCCATTTGGCAAACATTTGGTGAACAATGAACAGCTTTTTCAAGTGATTATCAGAAACAAACATGAAAACAAGCAACAACAAAAAAAGAAAGAAGTTGGTCTCATTCTCAACAACTGTACATCTTACCAACAAAGGAACATTAATGGTCCTTAAGAATTGATTCTACTTTTCAACATCAAATAGGTGATAACTGATTTCATTATCACATTAATTTCATATTTCATGGCCAGGAATCTCCATAAGGCACATTAAAGTGTACTAATATCAGGTTAAACAACTTATTTGGAGCCACTTTCACCTTCCAAAGTTATGCAATCAATTCACCTGACTGTACTGTACAATGAAGATTGTTGTGAAATTAACATTCACATTTCATTTTCCCTCAACATCCCATGAATATAGAGACTATCAGAAAATATATATCAGGGGAGCAAAAAAATCCCCACTGACAAATGCATACAAGTACTTGGTCAACAAAATCATCTTTGTGCACCTTTAAAAATTTCTTTTAAACAAGTTTAGGCACAAAAGGCACAAGCAGAAGGCACTTTGGTCAGCTTTAAGGCAATATCAACACGCAGCATCAATATGTACTGTAGCTACAGTGGGATTTGTTTTTTTTTCACTAACAATTGTCGGAATGCCAGAAAAGGAAACATCTGTCTTTCCTTCTAGTAAAAACGCAAAGCAATTCATTCTGTTCTCATTTGAATGTCATATCCCAAAATAGATTCTAACAAAGAAGGTGCAAATGTGGAAATGCAAAATGACAGCTGAGCCTCATGTTTGCAGAACGAACACAAGACTCCAAAGGGTCGCTTTCTGATAGCGGGCAAATATACAGTCACAAACAGAAATCAATGTCAAGCCAGTGCTCACAGCTGCAACCAGCGATCAATAGAGTGGGGGAGTAAAAGACTGAGGACGTGCTGTCAGTTGATCTCAGCCATAAAAACAAAGACCTCTTGTTATAACGGACGGAAACTGAAAGTTACACTCAGTAACGCTAATTCCATTATGTGCATGATTTCATTTTGACATTTCACAGTCGACTTTAAAGAAACTGTTGCTTTCTCAACTACAACTTTCCCACATATTTAAGATCGTCATTTTAAGTCAACCTAAACATCTGCTCATATCATGCGTCTTTTTCTTGTTGCACTTAAAATCGTACCATAAAAAGCACATGTCAAAAGAAGAAACCATTGCAGCTGAATCGTTCATTAATATTTCACAAATGAACACGTTGAACTTGTTGTTAATCAACATTCTGTGCAGTGTTCTCAGCCAAGAAAACATATTTGCAAAAAAAAACTGTAAATCAGTGTGTGAACATCACTGCACACTATAGTTCACACGTGTTCCTCTATCACTGCGCAGTAAATCTAATCTACTGCAAGACGCCCAGAGACACACAAACCTGGGACATGAAAGAAACAGCATGAGTGAGGCTTCATGCATTACACACAACACAAGTCTTTGGCAACTGTGCAACTTTGGTGATTAAAAAAAAAGAAAGATTTAAAACACATCTAGTTGTGTACATGCGACGTGCTCGGACCTGATTTGGTCCTACTTTTTGGAAGACATCTCTGAAAGGCAACATTAACACATTCAAAGCGAAAAGGCAACTCACTGCAGCCTCTGAACCTGAAAAGTTGTGTATGAATGGCACATCTGCAGAATACCACTGAACATTTTTTACCCAGAGAAAAGTTACAGTTTGGCGTAGTTTTTGCACAGACTATGGTCTCGAATGTCTCCCCACCCTCCGTTCTTCATGTGTGCCTTGTGCTCCACTGCTTCTGCACCATTCAGAACAAGAGATGGAGGAAAGAGGCTGTCCTTGGCCGTCTGAAGGCCCTCCTCCACCTTCTGTGAAGCCCATTCTGGCCTGCAGTTCTCCTTCTGGTGAAGGCCACAGTCTCCTGTGTGGAGAACCCTGGTGCCCTGCGCCACAAGCACTTTAAGGGGTTTGGATATGCAGCCGCCCGAGAGGTGCTGCAGAGTCCAGTCCCAGTTATAGTCGTCGTAGGTGCAGAAGTCGACGTTGCAGCCCATCAGCTTGTAGTACACCTCCCTGGAGATGGCCATGCCGATGTTGTGTTTAGTGGACATCCAGCCAGCGGTCAGCACTTTATTGGACAGTCTGGTGAAATCAGCCAGGCCGTTGTGATTACCCAAAGCCAGCATGTCACAATCCGGACAGCTGCTCTTCCTGAACCCGATCATTGATTTATAGAAGTGGTAAAAGTCAGGCAGGATGTAGTTGTCCTCCTCCAGAAAGATGACAAAGCCGCTGTATCCCTGCATCGCCTGCACTCGCTCCCACACAAAGTGCAGTTTCCACCACCAGTGGTGTTTGGTCTGAGTGATGAAGGCCTCCCTGTAGTGCCCGTAGGAGTCCGGGTGCTCTGCGTTGAGGCATCCTGCTTTAAGAGCGCTGTCCTTGGACATGTCTCGGGGGCAGTCTCGTGGATCCTGCCCGGGAAACTCACCAGGATACAGCTGAGTGCTGAAGGGGAAATAGATCTGCAGCACTTTGCAGAAAGTTATCCCCTGCACAATGGCGTTTATTTCCTCTGAAAAGTAGTCATGGCTGAAGATGAGCAGGAAGCTGTGGACCTCAGCAGCTTTCTCCAGGGACCTGATGAGCAGTCTGAGGTATTCAGGCCTGTTGTGGACCTGCACGACCAGAACCAGCTGAGGCTCCCCGGGGAACTTGTCCGCGTTGAGCACGCACTGTTTGTAGTTGGCATTGTAAACGGACCGGGTCAGCTCCGGCTGCGAGCCGAACACGAACTTCACCGCGTCGCCAGGACGCACGGCCGGATTTCCCTGAGTGACGTCATTATCGGACACCAACAACACGCGCGTCGACACCAGGAGCGTCACGACCACGAAGGAAACACCCAGCAGCGCCAGCAGATTCTTCTTGTGCAGCCGGAACCTCATTTTGTCAGCGTGAAGACGGTGGAGACCACAGCGGCGACGGCGTTCATTCACCTGATCGCGCGCGTCTTCATGGTAAACTTGTTGTGTCCTCGCGCGGTGACGCTCCAACTCCTGTTACGCGCGACGCTCCGTCTTCACCCAGATGTCAAACGGCTCCTGATGGCTGCGCCTCCTCTCGCGGACTCTTTCCTCCCGAACACCGCGTCACGTACCGAGCCGCCGCCGGTCGGTGCCACCTGTAAGAAAGCACAGCGAGGCGGAGTGAGGCGCGAGGCGCGAGGCGCGAGCTGCGCGCTGATTCAGCGCTGAAACACGCAAACTATGCGGGTCCAACTCACCTCAGACTGCTGTCAACACGCGCGCACCAGGAAGAGGCTGATCGGACCTGATACATGTCGCTACAACTTATTGACTGCTGACGTGTACGATCCAGCCAACGGGGAGCGAGCGAGCCGCCGCTCAGCCAATCAGCGTCCAGCCTTCAGTCGCGTAATATGAGAAGGACATGTAGTAACAGCAGGAAGAGGTACTGCACTTCAGCAACCTGGCGGAGCACTTCTCTGTAGTACAAGTACCTCTTCCTTTACTGAAGTAAAAGTACTCATACCACACTGTGAAACACTACAAGTAAAAGTACTAGTACCACACTGTGAAACACTACAAGTAAAAGTACTTGTACCACACTGTGAAACACTACAAGTAAAAGTACTGCATTCAAAACTTTACTGCACTGTGAAACACTACAAGTAAAAGTACTCACACCACACTGTGAAACACTACAAGTAAAAGTACTGCATTCAGAACTTTACTGAAGTAAAAGTACTCATACCACACTGTGAAACACTACAAGTAAAAGTACTAGTACCACACTGTGAAACACTACAACTAAAAGTACTGCATTCAAAACTTTACTGAAGTAAAAGTACTAGTACCACACTGTGAAACACTACAAGTAAAAGTACTCATACCACACTGTGAAACACTACAAGTAAAAGTACTAGTACCACACTGTGAAACACTACAAGTAAAAGTACTCATACCACACTGTGAAACACTACAAGTAAAAGTACTAGTACCACACTGTGAAACACTACAAGCAAAAGTACTAGTACCACACTGTGAAACACTACAAGTAAAAGTACTGCATTCAGAACTTTACTTAAGTAAAAGTACTAGTACCACACTGTGAAACACTACAAGTAAAAGTACTCATACCACACTGTGAAACACTACAAGTAAAAGTACTGCATTCAAAACTTTACTTGAGTAAAAGTACTAGTACCACACTGTGAAACACTACAAGTAAAAGTACTGCATTCAGAACTTTACTTAAGTAAAAGTACTAGTACCATACTGTGAAACACTACAAGTAAAAGTACTAGTACCACACTGTGAAACACTACAAGTAAAAGTACTCATACCACACTGTGAAACACTACAAGTAAAAGTACTGCATTCAGAACTTTACTGAAGTAAAAGTACTAGTACCACACTGTGAAACACTACAAGTAAAAGTACTAGTACCACACTGTGAAACACTACAAGTAAAAGTACTGCATTCAGAACTTTACTGAAGTAAAAGTACTAGTACCACACTGTGAAACACTACAAGTAAAAGTACTAGTACCACACTGTGAAACACTACAAGTAAAAGTACTCACACCACACTGAAACACTACAAGTAAAAGTACTGCATTCAAAACGTTACTGAAGTAAAAGTACTAGTACCACACTGTGAAACACTACAAGTAAAAGTACTAGTACCATACTGTGAAACACTACAAGTAAAAGTACTGCATTCAAAACTTTACTGAAGTAAAAGTACTAGTACCACACTGTGAAACACTACAAGTAAAAGTACTGCATTCAAAACTTTACTGAAGTAAAAGTACTAGTACCACACTGTGAAACACTACAAGTAAAAGTACTGCATTCAAAACTTTACTGAAGTAAAAGTACTAGTACCACACTGTGAAACACTACAAGTAAAAGTACTGCATTCAAAACTTTACTGAAGTAAAAGTACTAGTACCACACTGTGAAACACTACAAGTAAAAGTACTGCACTCAGAACTTTACTTGAGTAAAAGTACTAGTACCACACTGTGAAACACTACAAGCAAAAGTACTGCACTCAGAACTTTACTTGAGTAAAAGTACTAGTACCACACTGTGAAAACACTACAATTGAAAGTACTAGTACCACACTGTGAAACACTACAAGTAAAAGTACTGCACTCAGAACTTTACTTGAGTAAAAGTACTAGTACCACACTGTGAAACACTACAAGTAAAAGTACTGCACTCAGAACTTTACTTGAGTAAAAGTACTAGTACCACACTGTGAAACACTACAAGTAAAAGTACTAGTACCACACTGTGAAACACTACAAGTAAAAGTACTAGTACCACACTGTGAAACACTACAAGTAAAAGTACTGCACTCAGAACTTTATTGAGTAAAAGTACTAGTACCACACTGTGAAACACTACAAGTAAAAGTACTGCATTCAAAACTTTACTGAAGTAAAAGTACTAGTACCACACTGTGAAACACTACAAGTAAAAGTACTGCATTCAAAACTTTACTGAAGTAAAAGTACTAGTACCACACTGTGAAACACTACAAGTAAAAGTACTGCACTCAGAACTTTACTTGAGTAAAAGTACTAGTACCACACTGTGAAAACACTACAATTGAAAGTACTAGTACCACACTGTGAAACACTACAAGTAAAAGTACTGCACTCAGAACTTTACTTGAGTAAAAGTACTAGTACCACACTGTGAAACACTACAAGTAAAAGTACTGCACTCAGAACTTTACTTGAGTAAAAGTACTAGTACCACACTGTGAAACACTACAAGTAAAAGTACTAGTACCACACTGTGAAACACTACAAGTAAAAGTACTAGTACCACACTGTGAAACACTACAAGTAAAAGTACTAGTACCACACTGTGAAACACTACAAGTAAAAGTACTGCACTCAGAACTTTATTGAGTAAAAGTACTAGTACCACACTGTGAAACACTACAAGTAAAAGTACTAGTACCACACTGTGAAACACTACAAGTAAAAGTACTAGTACCACACTGTGAAACACTACAAGTAAAAGTACTGCACTCAGAACTTTATTGAGTAAAAGTACTAGTACCACTCAGTATGATCGCAGTATTCCCAGCACGTACAGGAACACTTTATCCTTCAGCTGATCAGACACATCTGGGGATTCACGGTGTAACTGGACCTGGAGAGGATGAAAACTTTTAATCTGAAAGCAGCTGAAGCTGTCAGACACATGCAGTGTCCTTCCTTCCTTCCTTTGTTCATTTCCTGCCACCCTGTGTTTTGGGGAGGTTGGTGTGAAGAAAGGTGTAACTTTTTCTGTAGTTGAAAAAAAGAAAAATGTAAACAGAATTTGGCATTTGTGTGATTTGGCGCCGCCCACTGTTCTGGAGTGGAACGGCCCTGTTGTAAACACAAACCCTGTAACAATGTCAGACAAACTGTAAAATCATTACGTCATTACAGCCTCGCTGACGCTACAGAGTGTGGAAACAAGTGGCTGTGACAGAGACACCGTTCACCCTGTTACAAGACATCAACATGGTTTTGAAGTTAATTAGACTTTATAACTTTATAAACTTTATAAACCAACAGCGGGATGTTGAAGTCTGTTCTTTGACGGGACGCCGGTGTAGAGATCTGAGAACTGGAGTGATGTCATTCAACAGACTCTAGTCCCCTTATAATTAGTATCACATTGAATTTCCCCCTCTGGTGACCTTCTCAAGAATTTACAGATAAATGCCGGAGCCTTTATCAGGAAATTAGTCAGAAACAATGGGGATTGTGAAATGTTATTTTCCACCCCTGCTTTTAGGCTTCAAATAGGATTTCCAGTTTTGACCCGTAGCTGCACTGTTGCCCTTAAAATGTATGTAAAAGATGAGTATCTTCACAGCGAAGTATCCTGGACGGCTCAGTGCTCAGGAGCAAAATCTCTTCACCCCCCTGACTTCCGGTTACCTGTTCAGGTTTGGCTGGTTGAATTGGATTCAGTTTTGTTGTAAGACATCTCACCTGGATACATAACAAAAGGGTGTGGAGCATAATACCTGAAACTACAGGACTGGGGAACTTGATACCTCTGCTAGGAGGCGACTCTACAACAGCAGATGGAACCAGAGATGCCGAGGCTGGTGTTATATACTGGGACAGTATTCGGCTTGAACAGGACACTGTTGTGTTGGAGAATACCTGCTTTATTTGATAACTCATGTGTAACGACTCATACAAAGTCAAATGATTTGTTTTGTACCTTTTAACAGCTAGACGGCTGTAGGAGTACGAGGTGTGGATGTGTTCCTTCACCCAGTGATATCAGAATATATATATATCACTATATAGTGACAGAAATCCAGTGAAGCAAATACTCAGGATGCTCCTAATGACTAATTCCTCTCATGTTTAAACTAGTCTAAAATTAAGAAAAGCCTCAGAAAACAGACAAAACTGAGCACAATTTCATCTTTAAGGTTAAACATTGTGCAAAAATATTGCATGACTTCTTAGTTAACTGACATCGTTACAGTACATCAGTGATGGATAATTGTGTTTATAAATTGACTTGGAAAAGACATGACAATTCATTGCACATGACTCATGACTACTGAATACTTCAGTGTGACGCTCGTGATCATCCCAGGCTAAGGGAGCTGTTAGTCCCAGGCTAAGAAACCGTTCACACTGGCACATTTCAAGGTGAGCTAACCCCGACTTCAGCCTCAGGCTTGCTTCCAAACTGGGAGGTCTTGTTGTACTGCTCGGGCTCTCCTGGGCTGAAAACGAGACACAAGACGGTGGAGACAGTTTCATGTTGTAGGCAGCAACGTAACAAAACTACAATACCCAACAACACTGGGCAGTTTTGTTTTTGTGAGGCAAACAAAGACTTCACGGGACAAATTGGATTAATTTCATGAGAAACACTTTTTGACTTTTGATCACTGGAACCTTAGGGACTCAACACATTTAGATTATTATTATTAAATTATTCAGTTTGTAAGTCTATTAATCCACAACTTCAAATCAGGTTGTCACAATTTCTGCACTTCCCAGGCTACAGTCACACCCAGGCAGCCCAGTGTCATTGCACTGAAGGGTTTAATGTCCTGTAGCAAGTCCTCCATGTCCACCAACAGTCCTCTGAGTCTCAGCCAGGAAAACTTCCCACACTTCTTTTCCTTCAGCTAACAAGACACAAGTTTGACACTTTATTGCGTAACTTCAACATTTTCACTCCCAAATATGAATTCAGTGCAGATTGTTTCAGCTGATTTGTAGAATATGACAGTTTGTTTGCTTGGGCTTTTTGCACAGATTGCATTTAAATGACACACACACACACACGCATGCACGCACACACACACACACAGGACGGGGGGTGTGTTGAGACTGTGCCATGGTTGAAGGAGCCTGCAGCACAGAAACAATCCATCCACAAAAATATCTTTACAGGGACATTTTCCACACCATTCAAGGGTTTGTGCTGCTGAGTTCTCTTTTGTTCTCTGAGTTCTCTGATGATTAGATGTTAAAGTACAAAAACTATCTTGATTAATAATTTTCTTTCCATTTACTTGTTTTGGTGCAAAAGGCCAGGACCAAAATCATCACTCATCATGTTTTGTTGGGTTTTTGTGTTTTTTAGCTCTTATGTAACAGTTCCTGTTATTCCGGCTGGGCGTGATTAATGTTTCTACTTTGTCTCAGGGACGGAGTTCAAGGCACCGAGCTTCCGGAGTTTGCAAATCCAGAGACCCCAAATCCTCAGGGACTTCTACCGGGGCACCGTGCTCAAAGGCAGCTTCATCGCCTGGTACTGCAGCTGTACCAGCAAGAACCGCAAGGTGCTGAAGAGGCCAGCACATCACCGGGTGTGAGCTGCCCAGCCTGCAGCTGCCTCAGGAAGTCCCTGAGGGCCATCAAGGACCCCCCTCACCCCCACAACAGCCTGCTCTCCCTGCTGCCCTCATGGAGGAGATATCTGTTCCTCCTGCAGGACACTGACAACACATACCAGCAGTCACACAATCCACCTTCATTAATACACTTCCATTACTTTTATTGTTGTTTTTATACCTTCTGCTTTATTGCTATTTATATTATGTTTACACTTATTGTCTTTGCACGGTCTCATGTACATACATGTAAAGACATATGCATATTCATTATTGTATCATTATTATTATTTGTTATTTACAAATCAACTATTTACCATTTCTGTAGTGGAGTCTGTAAGTGTAAGAGTTTCACACGAGTGTACTTATAAACAATAAACATCTTGACTCTAGAAGTTTAATGTTTTCTCTGCTCAGATTTCTGGTGCACTTTGTTTCTACTTTGTAAAACTCCACTACAGTTACACTTTACTGAAGTAAAAGTAACACACTGCAGAAAATGCTTTGTCCCGAGAAAAAAATGCATTTGAAATTTGAGTAAAAGTACACGAGTACGAGCTCAATAAAGTATCCAAAGTACTCACCATGTAAAATGTTCCCTGTCAGAGGGTCAAACTATGGACTACATCTGCACTTCCACTTTTCTTAATGGATCTACTTCGTGCATCACCACGATGGTTTAATGTAAAGTATACTAACTGTTAAACCAAATGCTCTTTGATAGCAGCTGGGCTGGGAAATATTACAGCTCATCCATGATATGAAGTTCCCTGCACGGACCTTTGGTATGATGATTGACAAGCTGGTTCTCCTTCTCACTGGGTGCTTCCTGCACAGTCTAACAGAAGTATGTCTGACTCTGCAACAGTCCACATTTGCATGTATATTCTGTGTACTACGGCCTGGACGAATATTGGATCTGATATTCAGCATTTTAAAAAATGTGCTTTCTAAAGTAATCAAATAAATGTAGTCAGTAGAAAGTACCTGCCTCCAAAATGTAGCAAAGTGGAAGTGCAAAGTAGGAGAAAAATGGAAATAATTAAGTTGAGTTCAAGTACCTTAAAATTGTACTTAAGTACAGTACTTGAGTAAATGTACTCGGAGCAACAGTGCAGTTGCTTCTGTTTACAGCTTTAGTGCCAAATGGCATAAATGAGAGAAGACTGAAGGATTAGCTTTGGACTTTTCTGTCATGATAATCAGATAAACACTGTTCAGAAACCTCCGGCAATGACTCAGACAACAGCCTCCATGATTATATCCCTACATTTGTTGTGCTTCCTACAATTTCCTGAACTTCTTCTGTTTTCTGTCTGTATGAACTGTAAACTGATCTTGTCAAGGTCCTTTGTTTATGATGTTTATCGGGAGGGTCTTTACAGGATCTATCCTGACAAAGTGAGCATGAGTCAGACAATCCAGAGGTCTGAGTCATACACTTACTGCAGTTGTGTATTGTAGCCACCAGGTGGCAGCAGTGAGCCACAGAGCACCTGATAAGTCAGCCAACACAGCAGCTAATCAGTGTCTCTCGCTGTAATTGTAAATTAATACCATTATTTCTGATGTGATGTGAGTTCTCGTGCATTAATTGTTGTTTGGTAAACGACAGAAGTTGTTTTTTACACGTTGTTGGACACTCGGCCTGATGTCTCTGTGTGTAACGCTTCCCAGACAACAGCTTTTTCCAATCTGACATTTGACAGGCTCTCAACAAATATTACTCTCTGTGAGTTGTGATTGGCTGCATTTCAAGGAACCACAGTGAGCAGACACTGCAGAGTTGCACAAAAAAAGAGAAATTTGTGAGAATAAATAAAGTTACAGACGACAATTAATAGCTCTCATCAACAGGGAGCACTCCATCTGCATGCTGCGTGTTTGAAAAGTACACTATGTCCTCATCCTCTAATGTGGAACTAATCAATGGATCAGGGCTGTTCCTGTCTGATGAAGCTATGGAACAAGCGATCTGTCATGCTTCAGACTTACAGGCTTTTTTTTTTTAACACAAGCAACTACAACACAACGAGCAACAGCTATGTCCACATTATCACCGTGAACATACACACATGCACACGCAGATGTGGAAAAGTTCAGTCCCGACAGTGATGCAACACATTAACATCTGAAGAGAAAGAAGACATCATCATCATCATCATCATCATGATACTTGTTAAGTCTTTTCCCAGTGTATCTAAAGAAGAGTGTCCGACTCTGTATGTTAGATATTCCATTGGTGTCATATCAGACACCAGTTTGTGCCAGCTAGCCTTGTAGGCGGCGTATTATCAATCCACCTGAGTGAAATATTTTTCCAGGCAGTAAATGTAAGTATGTTAAATAGTCTTCTTTGATAGTATCCTTTAATGAAAGGACTGGGAAAACCAAGAAGCAGGTTCAGCACCAACCTCGACACCAGAAATCACACTAAGCCTTTTTAACAATGCATGTCCACATACAGTGCACATGACTTCCCACCTGCACCCGACATTTGGGGCAGATTTCAGTCAAGCTTGGATTCATCCTGTGTCTGAGCTGACTCATAGGCTGAGATTTGAGAAGACACATCTGAAATACAGAACAATTAAATTGGAAACACTTAAACATTCATTTTCACTTTGGTCTGCTGTGTGTTTGTTTTTGCAGTCCAGTCACAGCAAACGACAGTATGGAAAAGCCTGACAAGCTAAATTAGGAACCCAAATGCACGACTTGAGACGGATCAGGCAAAAAAAAAAGAGGGAAAAAAATATTTACTTGAATATGAAATGAGAGGAGAGTTTGATCTAAAAGACAAGAAAAGACAGAAGCGTGACCCGAGGACAGACGTTTGGTCAGAGCTGCACACTGGTTGGCTCACAGGGTGAAGGGCTGCTGTAGGGTGGGTACTACACAGTGCTAATAGATTTATTGATATGTCCTCATGTAAAATAGATTGTACACCCTGTTGGTGATCCTCGTCACAGCCTGAAGATTCACAGACTTAGATCTGAAAGCTCTGAAGAAGTTAAATAAACGGGCGCACACATTTCAGTGGCGACAGTGACATTTATTATTGGAAAGTCACAGAGCTCAGTTTAAAGCAGAGACGTCCTGTTTGTGTCTTTGTCTTGTATTTTAATGGATCAAATTAATCCAGTACAAAATACTTTTTGTTTATTTTTTCCTTGATATTACAGCCAAATGCTAATCAATAAAGTAATTTTAAAGCACAACAGTTTAGTTCTGCTGTAAGAAAATAGAGCCGGCGTCACAGGCTTTCTGTGATGGTTTCCTATAAGGCTTTGTGCTGCTACTGAGCATGATATCTGTGCAGACACGTGTGGATGTGCTGTAGTCAGACAGCTTCTCCTCATCCTCAGTGTGAACATACACTGAGGTTCAGGTGCAGTTTGTAAATCAACAACACCACCTCAGAGTGTGGTTCATGTCACCACAAGAGATGCAAAACAATCATGAAGAGAAACAAAATGGCTACAAGAAGATTTAAAAAGCACGTTGATGCAGAACAATCAAAAAGAGATGCAAAAAATCCCAAAAAGAAGCACAACAATCAAAACAATCCAAAACAAATAAACACAAAATGATGCTTCAAGCTCCTCTGAGGGGCGGGGTTCTTCTACATATCGGTACCCAGGGGCCCATTGTCTCATTATTTGTCCCCACTGTTACGATCAGGGCCTATAGGGGGAACCATGGCGCAACATGAAAATGAGACTCCCAAGAAACCACCAGCAACAAAGATTAACGGCTGTTTTAAAGGTTTTATTTTTAAAAATACATGTGACAGAAAGATGTTGGCTGAAAGCGGAGCCGGCCCTTAAAACTGCTGGCTCGGAGGCTGGAACCAATCAGCTCCCTCGGACACAGTTACACCTGCAGCCAATCACACGGCACATAACAAACACATCAACGGTCAGAATCACACCAGCAGATCGACTCTAGTCCTGAGTACGGGACAAGCTCTAATGCACCGTATCCCACATTTCCAAAAGGCAGCGACAGTGTTTTGTTCAGCCTGACCTTCTAGTTCAATTCCCCAATCTTTCCGAGTCACTAACCCCAGTTTGTAGCACAGGCTTTTGTTCAAAATGTACTGTGTCCAAGCCCGACAAAGACACCCCTGATTACATCATCTGGATTTATTTGGAAAGCTCCCCTCAGAGGAACAGAAGACATTGAACGTGCTGAACAGTACTCCTCGTGACAAGTAAAGGACACTTCATGTGTAAAGATCAGTGGAGTTTTGTTCCCTGTTGCCTTTTTAATCAATGTGTTTTACTCTCTTAACAGAGTTCAAATCATCCACATGTGGATCTTTTCTCCATCAGTCCTGGGAGCTATGACAGCAGCAGTTGAAACGTTGCTTGAGTTCAGGTTTTAAGTCTGTTTACAGTTGAATATAAAAACGTTTGAATTAAAATACTTGAGTTCTGTAAAGGAAGCAGCTGAAAAGGCTCTCTGAGACACACTGTTGTCTTTAACTATGTGGTCTTTAAGTAATGTTGTATCTAAACATGTCGGCCGACACAAACATCATTCCTCTGCAGGGAGGTCCCCACATCTGAACACTGACGTGAAGGCCGTCCCTGAATGCCGAGTTACATCATGTTTAAAGCGCTGTAGAGTTTTGACCTCCAGCCAGCAGTCTTCAGTTCATCCATCAGGTCTGTACATTGTAAAGACACATCCTCCCTCTGTAATTGTTGCTGTAAACACTTAGTGGGTATTGGAGAAATGCCCACAAGACCGAGAGTACAATTATCGTGATGCAGAAGTTTCCTTCTGCTGCAGAAGACATGTTGCATAGAAAATAAACATGAGACTGAAGACTGAAGAAACAACAGGATATGATTGTGGAAATAATTTCAGATTATATAATCTTGTTGCTCTCCGTGTGCACATTGTCTCACTGCCACGTGTGGCGCCGACTGTTTTCTTTTACTCCTCAGGCGCCGTGTATGAACTCATAGCTCAGTCACTGCACATAATGTGACAAACGTGGACAACATAGTGAAACACTATTAACACTCTCACGTCTGTAAGTCCTGCATGTACTTTTTACACATGAGGTTCTCAGTAAATACATTTTTCAAAGGTTATCACACTGTCTTACATATTATATCTTATATATCTGCACACATCACAAAGATGAAATGCATTTTATATTGTTTGTCAATAGATTTTTGATAAATGAGTTGACACGCAAACACCAACAAGGATGTAGTTAGATCTGTAAGTTAAAGACATTATAATGAACACATGGTTCTGTTTGGGTTCAGTTCACAGACAAAGCATGCTAATCTACCAACTGCTGGGAGGCCACAGAGGGAAACCCCACAGGTTTGTCGGTCCTCATCCATTACAGCTGCTCGCTACTTGCTTTTAATAGAAAAGGCGTTTGTAGAAAGTGATGTTAAAGAGAGAACTGACTCGCTTTAGTAGCTGTTATAATTACAGCGGTGCCACACTTGTATTTGACAGGAACACTAACAAACACATTCAATCATGTTTGAATATGTAAGAGACAGAATTTATTCATGGTCATAAAACTGAAGTACTTATTCATTTGACAGTGAGAGATACTGTATGAGAGAGATTTAAACCTTGTTTAAGTTCATTTTATGATTAAAACATTGATTTGATAATTGAAGGACCACAGCTGTAGACCCTGACTGTTCTGTTATGAGTGCAGATAATTGAATTAGGTCATTTTCATTAATTCAAGCTGATTTGTAAATGTTTAAGCATCCAACTTAATAACTTTCCAATTAGGATTTATGGGTCGCAGTCGACACATGAAGCAAACAGCTGCCAGTGTTTGCTCACATGCTCCACTCCATCATTTCATTATGCAGTTTAGATGTTTTAGTGAGATAGAGACATAACCAGCAAAAGTCAACAATCTCAGCCTCATGTTTTTCAGCTCATTGTGAAAAATGGTTTGGTCACATTCCTGCATAATGAAACAAGGCTGAGTTAAGATTTACTATGTGCTCAATACACGTGACGGAGATGAAACGCTGTATTTAGTCACCGCGCTTTACCAGTTGTTTCCACCAGTTGATTAAAGAGGGATAGAAAGTCCAGAACTGTCCAGAGACGACCAGAGGCCTCCGCAGAGGTTTACATTTACACAACAGCACATTCAGAGGAGTATCCCTGCTTTAACCCTGCTCGTACCTCCCTCTGATTACATCAGAAAGTAATCACTGTAACACAGACTTCTAGACAGAGCTGAGAAACATGGGAAGGACGTCCTGAAACCCTGCCAGGGAAAATATTATGCCGTGTGCAGCAAGAATGCAGAAACTAGAGCTGTTGTTTTCTCAAAGAAATATTTCTGAATATCACTATTTTTTCTTTTTAAAGCTCCGCTTATCGATATTTTTAGGGTTCGAGCCCAGATGGCTCGTCAGGGTTCTGTTTTTGTGGCGGTTCGTTATCGTTTCGTCTCGTGCCGCGACTCAAATCGCTGAGCTCGAAACATGAAACTTGACCCGATAACTTGAAATGGTGTTCAAAGGCTTCGCAAGAAACGTCAGCTACACGGCCACATGGTGGCGCTATAATCAAGGCAGAAACATTCAGTTTAGTAACATTACACACACAAACACAGTGAGTCTGATTCAACGTGCTCTACAAAAATATACATAAATCAAAATATAACCGTTGACTCTCAGAGACCAGGACAAACACAACTGTGCCGTGTGAACCACCTGCTCTCCCTGGACGACCGACCACTGCTGGGTGAACGCGTCACCAAGGCGCCGCTTGTGATATTTTCCGGGAAAGTCTCCACCGACACCCAGTGTACATCTGTGGTATTACAGCAAATGCGAGGGCTTTCATCACCTCATTCGGCGATAGATAGTGACTTAACAGACGTAGTTTTGATACCTTAAAGTAATAATCTCATGTAAATCAAAGCTACTTTTCTGCTGATGATTTGCAAACTCATCGTGATCCAAAAGTCGACACTGACAGTAAAATATGACTTCAACTACATTTGAGGTGGAGTGTCACTGTAAGAGTTATTTTCCACATTTGTCAAATAATTGCGGTTGTTCTAATTGTCAACAGTTGTTTCTGATGATTAAGAGGATTTTTGCGTGAATAAAGCTGAATACATCAGGAGTTGACATAGCAACCAGGGGAATAAAAATAAACAGCAGTGTTCTTGACAAATCCCATTGGTCGAAACATCCCATTGTAGAATTTGTGAAAACATCCCTCTCCTGATGGCCCGATGATAAAACAGATGACCTCATTGTGCTCAGAGCCACAACAGTGACGCTCGGCCCTGCTGGGGTTCAACACAGCTGGTTCAGCTCAGAGAGAAGCTGTGAGCTAACTACCAACATCACGTGTGAGGTCAGACGGGCAGAAACCTGTGCATTCTTCAATCTTCACACTTTCAAGGACCAAATGTGAATATTTCACTGGTCAGAAAATCACTAAATGTCTCTTTAAAGGGTTCGGGCTTGTGTTCAGGGGGCAAAGTTTTCTTGTAAAGTCATGAGACATCTAGTGTTCGCTCCAAAACCCATTGTTTGTATCCTTCAGGCTTCCTCACTAAACATTTGCAAAGCCAATTTTTAAATATTTAGACATCAGCATTATTTAGATTTGTCAACACTGACAGCCGTAATGTAGTTTGTTCTATTTGTATGATAATTTAGTCTTCATATGATGCAGAATCAGTATTTTAAAATGTGCAAACAACTAGACAACTAAAACTAAAAGTCAACATCCTCCATCTGGTGAAAGACACAGTAGTATCCTCTACCATGCCACCAGACTACAGAGCAGCTTCTTTCCTCAACACTCAGCTCAACAAAATATTTTCTTCTTATGTAGCAAAACAGGACATAAATCCTGGTGTTGTTAAAGGACTATTAAATTAACCTTTAAAGGTGCTATTTGTAAGAAAAGACTAAAAATCCACCTTTAACCTTTTAAGATAAGCAAAAGAATCACCTCATGTCTGGATCATTTTGGTGGTTTTATTGTCAGCTAACAGACAAAAGCACTGACACATCAGAGCATGAAGCACGATCCACTCATCAGGAGTCCTGTTGATCTTACCTTGCCTCGAGACTTTCTGTGCAGCCACAGAGTTTGAAAGACGTGTGTTTACAGGGACGGACGGTCTGATAAAAGAGCCGAGGTCCTTTTGGGAAGTGTAAGATCTAGAGAAGCAGTGTGTGAAGCATGTAGACAGAGGATAAGACTGGGAGCTTAACCAACATGGGCAGCAGCTGGAGCTCCGGTCGTGGCTGTGACACGTAGTCGATGTGTGTAAATGTCCATAAATCATAGAAAACACTCAGAACTAGCCTGAGAATAATCAGGTTTTTAAGTTTTCTTTAGTATCAAACTAATCCAGTAATCGCTGGCTGCACATCAGCAGGAACTGCTAAATATAGGCTCACCAACACACGGCTCAGGTTCCCAAGTCACCCAGCGGTGGCATGAAAAGGTGGAAGACATGCCAAGACTGTGAGGCACACTGCTAACAGCTAATGAGTTATAGGGCGGATCCATGAGAAAGAGACATGACACAGGGTGTGTATGTGTGTGTGTGTGTGTGTGTGTGTGTGTGTGTGTGTGTGTGTGTGTGTGTGTGTGTGTGTGTGTGTGTGTGTGTTTATGGAAAAACAGAGAGCAGAAAAATAAAATCATGGGACAAACCAAAGCCAAGCAGATCCGGACTTGGAAACGTGGAGCGAGCCAGTCGCTGTGTGCCAGCGCCAGGACACGATGGAGCTGGTGAAGAGTAAGTGAAAGCAGATGAGAGTGTGATCGTCATCAGAGGAGGCCGTCATCCAACACCTCAGCCCAGGCCTGTGTGTGTGTGTGTGTGTGTGTGTGTGTGTGTGTGTGTGTGTGTGTGTGTGTGTGTGTGTGTGTGTGTGTGTGAGTGCGTGCGTGTGTGTGTGTGTGTGTGTGGTAGGTTTCGGGGATCTTATCACAGACGTGTTATCACCGACTTGTTTCCAGCCGTCTGTCGACACTCATATTAAATCCTTGTGATTCAGACGATCGTCTCTCTTTGAATGCATGAAAACAGTTTCTGAGCAGAGTTTTTGTTGGACCTCACACATCCTGCTCCAGAGACCTCGCTGATCCCTAACTGAAGAATTGTGAAACCAAACAACTGTGGACTTCGGGTCACTTCCAAGCCCATCTGTGTCAAAAACAACTGATACTCTGTTCAACCTCAGCTCGTCTGCTGGTGCCAAGAATATTCTGTGGACGTGTGAAGCTCAAAAATATTAGCAGCAGCCGAGTCCACTCAGTAATGCAAAAACTGCATTGTTCAAATCTGAATCTGAAACCCAAGCCTTCACTTATTGAAGCTGTAAACCATCATATTAGTCGACCCTTGGAAAGTTTGTTACACCTGATGAGGCTGCAGGGGGAGGAGGAGACGTTGGGTTGCTCTCTCTCCGTTACATGCAGCCTTTGGGAGGGTGTGCAGGCGATATTCATTTCCTTCATTCCTGACTTGGTTGAGTCAGGACTCAGAGGTATAGCCGGCCTCTGGCCTGAAAGATCCTCTCTCTAAGCATGCTTGGGTTGTCAGCATGCTCCCTTGCGGACGACAAGAGGTGAAGAGAAACTGCTGTGTAGCTTTAGGCTCTGAGCTTTGGGTTTACAGATGTGATGAGGTGGCCCTCTCAGCTTCTAAATGATACCGAATATCAAATACACAAGTAAACAAGATATCACATATTCAGAAAAGCATGATAAACATAATTAATTCAGGATTGAGATGTTATGAGTGGCAATCATCTCATAAACATTCTATATATCGATACGTCGACATCTTTTAAAGGCCACAGTGAATTGGACTTCAGACGGGACAGATAGTCCAGTGATTGTTGTCTCCTCCAGGGTGAGCGAGGCTGTGGTGTGAACTAACAGACAGGCATGTAGATTAGCATCTCGACAGGCCACAGCACTCTGGTGCTCCGACCTGTCTGATAGACTGTCTTGCCATTTGGTCTTTGAGTTGAGAATGTCCTCGAGATGATGTCATGACTCTCCGGGGGTCCTGAAGACACCGGGCTGGCTGAGAGGTTTCCAGGTCAAATCCAAATGAAAGCAGGGTTGATAATCCTACGGGAGTAATTGCCAAATCTGCACAGGGAGGATCCGTTTAGCAGGCAAAACCTTTTGCTTTTCCTCAAATGTCTCGTAATTACAGCCTCCCAGAGCCTCCCCTGTAAATTCCTCTGTCCTTCAGTAAAGGAACATGGGGCTCATAAACCTTTGCTTTTATCTAACTATCACAGGTCTGCATCACGTAACCCAACCACAGTGGTAATACATTTCTAAGGAGTGTTTTCTAAGCAACTGATCTTGATTTTGAAGCGAGCCTGTAAACACCAGCTGCATTAGCTGAAAGGCAGAGATCAGAGGTCCAGTGTGTAGGATTTAGGAGGATCTATTGGCAGAAATGGAAAATAATATTCATCAATATGTTTTCATTAATGTATAATCACCTGAACCTAGTTTTTTGTTTCACTAGCTGTACAAAGTCAACAGTCTGTGTTCGGTTTGTCCCTCCTGGGCCACTGTAGAGGCTCTGGCTGACTTTCTCTTTTGGACGTGGACTCATATATTTAAGAATTTGACGTAGTCAGCGTTTAACTGAGACCATTAGGTTTCTCCTTTCTCAACAACACTCATAATTAAGCAGTTTTATAAGAGAGTCTGAGGACTTTCTCTCCATCTCCTGAGGCTGCTCTGACCTGTAGTGTGTTGGTGTTCAAGTCTTAACGTTGATGTTGCACACCGGGTATTATGACGTCATTATGACCGACCTCTCCCAACTGTGACTGAAAGTGTTGATATTATTTGCTGATCAGATCGGATATTCAGGGTTGTGATCAGCACTGAGAATAGCATTTATTTTGTCTTTTGTCTTATTTAAGTGGCGTTTTTGGTGAAATTTGAGCTTTGGAGTCCAAGACCTGTATTCACAGTATCAAACTGGACATACGTGAAGGATTGAGGTGAACATATTTCACTTGTACTCACAAACTTAAAAATAAAGGCTGTCTAACGTCATTTGACTTGTGACAATTCAAAGAACTCAGGTTGGTGAAGAGGAGCTGCAGGACAGAAGCAGTGGACAGCTGATATCCAGGAGTGGTTGTTTCTGCTAAATGTTTACTGTCCTCCAATTCATCCGCATAAGTTGTCCTTTTTCTTGTGGGAATGTTTAATGTTCAGACAAACTCTCCTCTTCTGTTTCAGCAGAATTAGTTTATTTGATTACGCTGGGTTCAACACAGACTTTACAGCTTTTATCTGTCCACTTTCAACAGCCAAATTCAAGAATCCATCCTGCCAACTGGGCTTAACAAGGTTTATCCTGGTTGAAAACACAGTTGACACTGTGGAAAGTCTAGCCACTTATTTGTTTGTGGCTTGCAAATTCCTGGCAAAATAGTGGCTTTTTAATCAAAGTATGTGATTAGGGAGCTTATATTTTCCGTAACCATCACTCATGCCTGTCATCAGCAGCAGAACATGCTTCAGGCTTTACGTCTTGTGTTTGCTGGCACAGCTGAAGGGCACGATGATGAGCCGGGACACTATGTAACGGAAGCTCCACATCTGGTTTCAGGCCCGTTTGGATCACACCGTGGGGAAACAGGCCCGTGGTCGAGAGAGTGTTTGCTGATTCCCAGATGGTCAAGCCACAAGTGTTGGACAGGCAGCTGTAAGGCAGAGAGATGTTGAACTGTAACCCAGCGCTGTGAGTCACAGAGGGGAGGAATGTTTGGGAACACATGGAGAGTGATTGATGGCTGTGGAGGAGAAACCAGGAAGTGTTTGATGGCAGGCCTGGAGTTCTTGAACAATCAAGACCAACACTTGAGGAAACAAGTGGGGAAAGTGTGGTTGTTTGTTTACAGTCACAGTTACCATAGTGTCCGGTGTCCGGCACTCTGATGTAATCGGTCAGATGGAGACTGGATCGCAGATAGTTACTGAATGAATGGCTGTCGTGTTTATTAGTTCAGCAGTTTGTGGAAACGGAGCTGCCTGAGAAACAGAACTGCACAGTTATGAGTGTTTACATTTTATGCAACTTTAATCTTATACTCGAACGTATAGAAGAAATTCTCAGATTAAAGCCATCGTTCACTACAGGCTGCTCTCAAATGAAGCCATGTAAAACAAACTGTGCTAACGACAGACTCATCTATGACAAGTGTTTGACTGGCTCTCACCACCATCCTGATGAAGCTTCGTGGTTCTCCATCCCTGCCGGCCTGGACCCTCGACAGATGCTTTCAGAACCAACAGATCCACAGAGAAAGACATCCTCCGCTCAGTGTTCACGCACCTGGAGGATAAGAGCAGCTACATCAGGATGCTGTTTGTCGACTTCAGCTCGGCATTCAACACAATCTCAAAAAAGATGTAGCAGGACTCAACCTTTATTTCGTCTTTTAAACCTTTGTTTGAAAAATGGCATTAAATGTACCTCGTACCTCTCATCAGCAGCACAGTCAAGTTATTTTCTAGTAACCGCTGTCGTCGACAGGACTCAACACAAAAACAAAAGTTTTGGTTAAAAAGATTATCCTTCAAAAACTGTAGAAAATGATTCAAGATGCAGGATGTTACACCACAACCACCCACTGTGTCAATACAGATTTAACCCAAGTGGGTCCTTCTGATATGGCCATGCTGGTGTTGTTCCTGGCACATCATAATTAATGTTGCTCCAGAACCATCATTCCAACTTATGAAATAGCGAATAAGTCCACATCTGGAGCAAGCTGTTGTGGTTGAATGGGTTATTGGACTCTCACTCAGGAGACCAGGAACATTTTGTTCACTTATTATTTTCTGTTTCTTTTCAGTTTTCTGTCACGGTTTGTTTAGGTTCAGGAGGAGAAGGTCCACATACACAATGTTTTACAATGTTGAAACGTGTTTGTAAGGAAAGCTTCTCCCGTGTTGAGTTATAACATTACAAAAACATGAATGGCCAGTTACAGTGATGGAATAACACTAAAATTCATATTGATAACATTTCTATGTGGACAAATGATTTAAAAAAACATCTAACGGTGCAGAATAAAAACATCTCTTTGCCTTAAAAACATTGTTATGATTGTGAATTAACAATTTAAGAAATGTTTGTTTTGTCTTTAAGAAGTGTAACAGCTGGTTCCAGGTGCTAAGAAGGTCTTAGCAGTATGGCGTTAGCAACATTGATGTTAGCTAGCTGGCATCAGCAATGTAAGGTATGCAAACAAACTGGCAACAACCTGTGGGGGCAGACGATCTGAACAACAGCCGTGTTGTAACGTGAGTGCAGTGAAGGGGGAGATGAGCTGCCACAGTTAGTGGCTGCATGCTATCAGTAACACCTTTAAACATGATGTTCGAGGACCACCACCATCAGATTGCATGACCCAAATGCTTTGAAGCTCGGAGGTCATTGAGATCCAAATCAGTACTCAAAAAGGAAGGAGACAATTCATCAACGGTCTGCAAAAAAAGAGGGAAAACACTGATAACGAGAGGGAGAAATGGAGAAATGGCTCCTCTGAGGCATTAAAGGACTCTTATAGAGAACAGTGTGTTGGAGATGAGGATGAGAATATAATCAGAAGACTGAGCAGACATTTCCCCGGATGATCACCAATCTGTCATCATATGATTTATAAACACATCAGACGAGTTCGACACACTGGCAGACATCTCGAGAAACTCTTGCAGTTTTCTGAATAAACAGACGCCTCTCTCCAGACAATGGACAGTGTCTTGAAATATAACTCCTGAAAACCTTCCAGAAGTTATGAGCTCACATGTGGCTCATCTTCTGCTGTTTAAAAGTTTTAAAAGACGTGTCTGTAAGACGAGCCAGCTGCTGTGACACTGTCAGTCTTCTAATAAAACTGCGTCGATGTTGTTGCAGGCGGATTTAAAGGCTCTTTCACAGATCTTCATGGTGATCCAAAGAAAAGGCAGTTGGAGAACCTGTAGCACCAACGTCCAACAATTAAAATGCCTTTTAAAGAAAACGTGTAGCTTTAAGTGGAGGATCTTCCCACAGTCTGAGCAGACAGTCAGCAGACGGCTGACTTATGCTGCTAAAGAAAACAGCTGGAAGATTACAAAGGAAATACCAGCTACTGCTCAACACAGCAGGGGTTAGCTGGTGTGTGTGTTTGTGGTTTAACCCACGGTGCATACTTTCTTTCTCCCCATGTGTGATTTTTGTTGTTTCAGTCCTGACTTGTGAGGAACATTGTGGTATTAACACACAAATCAGAAACACAGTTCTTTAAGTATTGTGAACAGCCGTTAGCGTCATCTTGCTGCTATCTTTTTAAACATAATTCTTTCTCTCTGCCTTTCGTTCATTCATGCTGCTGGTTTGCACGCCCCCCTCCACCTCCTCATCATCACCTCGTCGCTGCAGATTCACCAGCTTCATCATTTCATCAGCCTTCCAGTCTCAGCAGAGTCATCGACCACCACCACCACCACCCGTGTCTGGACTCCACGAGGGGGATGTATCATGCTGCTGCTCGGGGCAGACGCCCCTGCATCATAAAAACCTCCCTGTAGAGAACCAAAGACTTTCTGATAAGACGCAATCACATATCAGCTGTGGCGTCTCCTCATTATGAAAGTCTGCATTAAAATCAAGTTGTCAAGAGCTGCACAAAAATGGCGACATGACATGACAACACGTTAAAGCATATACATGAGTCCAGAGGTAACCGGACCTCCCAGTGCTGTGAGCTTTACCAACCTGGTAACCTGCCATCGCCCCGACATGGTGAACGAGACGCAGACAGCTGGACCCTGCTCTGTGAATCATGCAGCAGCTCAGTCCACAGAATATAAATGGAAAATGATCCCAGTGTCTCGTTAAAAATACCCAGCGCTTGTAACACACGAGCTGCATGAAGGTTACAGTGCGTAACCGAAGTGTTACAAGGCTAAACTGTCCACAACAAGTAATGGATCACTCATGAAAAGGGGAGTAAACTGACTTTATGTGTGTTTACTGTCCACTACAGCCTGCTGCACTGTCGCTCTGAGCCCACTGTTCTTTGGCAGGTGATATAAGCAGGATAATGCGCTGCGAGGTGTCCATTGTCAGGATTTAAAGGACTTGGTGGAGGCAGCCGTCTGGGGCGGACCCCGCCACGGGCCATCAGACAACAAAACGCTTCTGTGTTGTTGTAGAGGGCACCGACAGACGGGATGTCTTGTTTTATGTGGAGGGCTTCTTGAAAAGGAATATGAATGGAATTTGTAGCTCAAAATGAAAAATAAACCCAATCACGTCCGTCTCTGTGTTACAGTTTGTTCAGGAATGTATCAGGGCGCTGCAGTTTATTTTCCCTGGGAGTGAAAGTGACCCTCGACAGTATATTTTTCAAGAACAGGAACATGATGACTTTGCAAAACCGCAATGGATGACCACATCCTTTTAAGGTCGTACATTTGCATGTGGATGTTTGCTGTCAAGAGAGGAAGTGAGATAAGTAAATAAGTCCTCAGTGTTCATGTGTAACAACATTTCTGTGCGTCTGTTTTCTACCTATTGAATTATTATACAATCTAGAAGGAGAGACGTGAAGAGCAGCTTGTGTTTGATACCATTTATGTTCATACTGTGTACCAGTTATTAAAAGGAGCATACATGATTTATTAAAGCTGCTCTGGATAAAGAGAGACTCTCTCAACCATCAGCAGGACGATAACTTTCTGTGGGCTGGATGAGTTCCTGAATTATTTCTGTCCATGGAGGCCGAGCCAACGTGAAGGAATGCTCGCAGTGATTAAGAGCTTCGGTTGAGGATTAATTATCACTCGATGAATAATTCTGGTGAATGCACTGACACCAGGCCAGGGCTGGAGACCGCTGGTCGTGGGGATGAGACATGATTTGTTTAATGAGGTTTTGTTTTTCTAACTGACTGATTCAATTACAGACAGTTTGTGAGCATTTTAGATGCAATTCTTGATTTTTTATCTCTGACATTGTTGCCTGTCGATTGTTTCATGTCGCTGCGATGTTAGACATTTCAGAAATGAGCAGAAAAAACATCTTCAGCACATTCTCAGCTCATTCCTGAGGGCTGGATTTCAAGGTATGCACGCGGCCCCTCTGCCTGAATTATGAAGTACAATCAAGGCCGGAGTCCAGCGATTTTAACCATGTGTTATTTAACAAGGAGGAGGCAGAAATGTGCAGGGTAAAAACAACAGTCTGGATGAAGTTACTCTGCCTGTTGCACAACTATAAGTCAGTGAGGGCTTTGGCATGTCTACAGTACAGTGTTTATTGTGCTACTGAAAATCCTCTGCTTTGTTTCCACTGGTCAGGGCTCATGCTATAGGCCCACACCCCAGAAAATGAGACTCAACCGTGGAGACTTGATTTCTCACGTGTTTTGTTTCTGGCCGCGTCTCCCAGAAAAACAGGGAACAACATATCCAGCTGAAAATTGAAAAATTAAGACAGGATGAAGAGGACTGACTGGTGTTTACGGCAGCATTACGGACCTTCTGTCTAACTTTTTCCGTCCTCTTTGTCTCTCTCTCCTCTCCTCTCTCTGCAGACATCATGTCAGAGCACACGGACCACAGCTGCTGCAAATGTCACGCTCGTACTGAATGTTCAGTACTCAGAAATCTCATTAATCTTTGCCAATAAATATGGGAAACACTAAGAAACAGAAGGAAAAATGAAAACCAATTTTATTGGAAAGTTCGAAAACTCCAGCTATTTATAATCCTTATAGCCATCAGGACTGTATTCACATGAACACACTGACCGTTGGGCACGCTCCAGTTAAGGTCTCATTCGGGTTAAGCTGTTTACATGAACTTTTGGCATCGTGCACTTGACTGTGGTTGCCTCGAATAAACCAGTTAGCAAAATGTTCCTCCTGTCCTTCACCCTGTTCTCATCGTGCCACGAGTTCAGTGTGTGTCGGCTCAAGGACGAGTCACGTGTCAATATCCATGTAAACGTATGTAAATGTAGACAATGTATATAAGTGAGCACATAAGGTGCAGCTATATAACATATCTTGATCGTAACGTATCAGATAACAATGTGAACGAGGTCTGTCTCTGATCTCTGTCCCCTCGGCTTCATGAAGCTTCAGGCCTGTAGCGAGCTTCAGCTCAGTGTTTGTCTCTCTGCTCTCATGGCATCATTTTGCTAACGAGTTAACCATATCGACTCAAAAAGTGATGATATTGTTAATATTGTGTTCACAACTTGTTCCAGCTGCCCCGAGCGGCCAGAAAATCTGATACTAGAGGTTTAAAGTTAGCATTTAGCCGTTCGCTCACTTGTCACCATTGCATTAATTGGTACATAACACCGACATATTATCAGCTTGTAAAGTGATGGCTAACATGTTAGCCAGCAGTTGCCTATTCATACATCCAGCAGGCGAACAGCAACATTAGCATTCATCCGGCCATTTTATGAGGTGAACTCCGATATTCACTCTCCTTTTAGCTCTGTTTTGGTCTCTAGCAAGACCTCGAGAAAGCATCAGTCTTCAGCTACTCACTGCTCCATTTGTTCACCGGCTACCTGCTGACTTTGTCTATCTGCCATCTTGTGCTCGACAGCTATCGTAAATAGTGTTTATAAGAACCTTTTCACTGAGAATAAACGCCTGCTGCATCTGACAAGTAGTTTGAGAGCGAACAAAACCATAAAGTTGTGCACAATAAAGTCGAAACAATAAGCTGGAAATGATTATTTTCATCACTACAATGCCATTTTTCCATCAACACTTTTACGGCGCCAAGTTGAGCCGAGCCGCGCCGGCGATGGACCTGAAGATGTTGCTGTTGCACCAACACCATCAGAGGCTGATTCACGCTGCTGCTCGAGTCCTAACAAGAACCAAAAAAGTAGGTGACATCACTCCACTTCTTACAAACTGGCTCCCCGTCTGTCAAAGAACAGATTTCACCGTCCTGCTGTTGGTTTATAAAGCGCTGAATGGTTTCTGATCTGCTGCTATGTTCTAGACCATCCAGACCTCTGAGGGCGTCAGGTTCAGGTCTGCTTTCAGTCCCTGGAGTCAAAACTGAACATGGAGAAGCAGCGTTCATATATTATGAACCACATATCTGAAACAAACTCCCAGAAAACTGCAGGTCTGCTCCAACTCTCACCTCTTTTAAATCAAGACCTTTCTCTTTGCCACAGCCTTTCACTGAGGACATTTTAAGGCTACATCGATCCGGATCAATAAATCGATTTAATGATCAATGATCCAATAGCGTCGACACAAAGTGAAAACATCGATTCATATCGCCGCCATCGTTAATATTGAAATTCCCATGGCACGTCTGTGTCACCGTCTCTGTCCTTTCTAGAGAGTTTGTGAAATCGGCAAATATCGTATCGTTGTCCAAAGAATCGATCTGATATCGTATCGTGATGAAACTTGAGATTTACACCTCTAGCAAGTAAAGTACAGGCCACATGCTCGTATTATACGTGGAGCAGCCTTCTGAAGGACCAGTGTGCAGGATTTAGCTGAATCTGTCCGTGAGGCCGCAGACTGCAACCAAATGAACACTCCTCTTCTTACCCTCCGTTACAGCGGACGCTATGTGAAACACACAAAAGGCCCAGTGTTTGGCTCTTTGAGATCATTATATACCAATAAAAACATAATTATGAAGGTTATATTCCAATTGTGCCAATAGACACAAAGATCCTACACACACACTTGAATGAGCGTGTCATTAGTTGTTTAAAGGCTGCTGGATCACGCAGCAGACGGCCGAATGTGCTGACCATAAACGCTCCCGTTAAACTGTCATTATTCAGACTACAACTAAGCGTAACTGTGAGTCTGCACCAGGAAATGAACACGGACGTAACACAACTTCCACGTATCTTCAATTAAAGTCCGGCTCACGTCACTGAGACGTAGCTTTTAAAGAAGATGTTTGAATAATCCATCTTTAAATCGCTGCTCTGATTGAGCCCTTTGTTTCTGGATGGTTACGCTGGGAGTGGGTTCAACTTTGACTTTGCACCGGTCCAGAGACCGAGCACAGCTCCTTCCAGAGCTGTGGTGTTCTGGGAAGTTTTATAAGGAGAGTCATTGTGCCAATTAACCAAACCCTGCACTTTGGAGGGTTTCTGACTTCAGATCAACACAGACCTTACTGCCGATTATTCCACAAGTTCAGTGTGAGATATTTTCCACAGCGATGATGACTGTTTTGGTGGTTTGCCTCATTGTGAACGTATTATGAAGTTCTTGCGGTTTCCCAAAAGACACCCCTGAAAAACAACCAGAGGCTGACGTCTGTGGGGTTTCAGTAACAATGGTCCCTGGTTGGAGGAAGAACTAAATCAGCCCAGCAGCGCAGGAGAACATCTATGAATACAACTGGCACCGCAGCGACTGTCATACTGGATTTATGACTTGGCATATCAGCAATGTATTTTATTATAATATAACTGCAGCAGCCAATAAATGGCCTCCACGGTGACACAAACAATGCTCTTGCCAGAGGGGATGTCTGGACAAAGACACATTTTCCTCTCAAATCATCAGCTCATAAAAAACATATCCAAGTACTGTAAGACTGCGAGAGTCAGGTACCTCATCAGGGAACGGCAGTTTCCCAAGGCCTTGAATATGTTGACTAACAAGCATTGAAAAGTTATTGTCACTTTTTGTTTAACAAGCGCTGGCTCACACATTTGGGGAAAAGGCTCAAGGCCACTCAGGAGAGCCGGCGGTTGACAAGGTGGAACCTGACCGGCTAAAAATACTCGAGAACACTGAGATCGATGACAGATTTCTTATGGAAAGACTGAAGTGCTGTAACTCCAGGTCATGAAAATTAACGGTAGACTGGACTTAACGAGGGGAGGCGATTGTTTCAGCTCTGATGAGGAGCACAATACTGGAACCTGTGAGTTAAACTGGGTTTTAATAATGTTGCATTAAAGCTCCTTCAGCCTGTAAGAGTCGTATATTCATGTATAAAGAGTTTGGCTGTTGTGTTGCATCTCTCAGGCAGCTGTTCATTACTCATCAGATGAAAGTGTGATGTCTTCCTTTCCAGATTAGAGAAGCTGCTTCTTTGGAAATTTCACAATTCAGATTCCCTCAATTCTAACAAACTTTTCACCAACAGCTCATCTGTTAACATTAATGTTGAAGCGTTAGCGTCAGCAGTGTTTATATTCACTGTAGTGATGCGATAGTGGAAAAAACAGGTTTACATGATTCAGTTCATCTTTATTTGCACTGCGCCAATTCACAACAATAGTCATCTCATTACACTCTCCAAATTGAGCAGGTCTAAACCAAACTCCTTGATTATTTCATTCACAGAGACCCAACTGCCTTTTAACAGGAAGAACCCTGCAGCAGAACCGGGCTCAGTGGTGGGCGGCCACGTGCCTCGACCGTTAACAGTAAAACTCTTTGTTTTGTTTTGTTTTCAAAAACATCCTGTCAACATGGCGTCGCTTGTCGTGGTCGCTCAGGGCGGTCACTATGTGGGATTTGTTAGGTTTGCAAACATGCAAAATATAATCTCCTCCTTCACGTTATGCATATGAGCAGAAAACGCATCCGTTTTAACAACATCCGGTTTCTTTTATGTTTTTACATGTGCGCTGATGTAAAAGAACAAAAGACACCAGATTAACATTTACATGCACCAAATAAAACAGAATATGGGGCAAAAAACTAGGTGTGTTTATAATCAGACAAAGCGTATCACATTCTGCTGTTTATATGACCACTTGAATAATCTGTTAACTCCATAAATCAGATAATGATCTCTTTGTTAGTGTGCATGTAAGCGGCTCATGGAGAGTTTTAGATCATTCTGCTACACTGCAGATTATTTACAACTTGGCTGTCCACCTGACTGCTGCTACCGGTCCCATCGGGTTTCTTCGGATACGTTCCTCGTCCAAGATCTCAGCACTCACTTGGATTTGGTGTGTCAACATAACCAATAAAGATGTTGTCCAAAACTACAAAAATAAGACCCACTGGTAATAAAGGTGGGCTTGTCTTTCTGCAGGTTTCCACATGTGCATTTGTTGCTGAGAAAGTACAGAAATAAATTCAAACTACTTCTGACTTGACGACATTAAACTGAACAGTCTCATGCTCGATGCCAGTAAACTGGTTTCCCAGGATTTTCTTTCCCAAAAAAAAGATGTTCCCCGAAATATTTTCAGTTGACTCTTTCTCATTGTGAGGTCAGACAGAATCCCTCGTGACAAAATGAACTTTATGTCTTCATTAATTTTGGAGAGGTAAATCAATCATCAGCTGACCAAAGGAAGACGCAGCACTTGAGAGTGACTTTTCCTCCTGTGAGTAAAAAGGAAGTGCGTCTCAAAAAATGGTTATTGACGTCAAATAATTTGCCTGTCATAATAAATCCCTCTTGTTCTTTTTAATACAACATATCTGACTAATGAATTGCACAGTTACACACACACACACATCCACTTACTCACACTCTCTCCCCGTGCTGCGTTCACTGACACACGGTGATGCAGCCAGACAGAAGCGGCGGGTCACAGATGACGCCAAAGGCTCGACCGTTAACGTTTTCACTCTGGGGACTTTCTCGTCTCCTCTCACGGATTGTGTTGTTTCCACTTTTTTCCACTGCTTCGTAAAAGGGGAGGGTGGTGACGAGGCCGCCAGCTCAAACACTGCTCACTGTCCAGGACGACTCCAGCTGAACACAACACACATGGAAAAGTTTTGTGACCCACAAGTGAAATCTCAATATTGATGATGCGACTAATCACTCGTCACATGAGATGTACGAAAACCTGGAAATGTTCTGCTTTTCCAAAGACAATATTCTGTTGGATGTTGTGAAAACTTTCACATTGCAGGTTACAACAGAGTACTGAATCAGACCACTGTCAGCTAAAACAAATATAAAATAAAGAATTGAGATTTCGGGACTGGTTTCCTAACATTATAAAGTAATAATATTGCCAAAATAAATGTGTTATGTTTCCCTTAAGGTTGACTTGGTTATATGTGCATGTTTTAGCATTTCCTGACAGTCCACACTGCAGCCCACAGTCACTACTTTTTACTACTTTAGTAATTTAGTTTGTTTCAGCTCTTCTGATTAAAATGTCCTCCTCAAAACTACATAGTGCTCCTTTAATGATGATAATATTATAATAAGGTGCTCGTTTGGCACATAAGAGCTGACGCACTGCTCTGTACACTGTGTACTGTATCTCAGAATATTACAGCTTTCTTCTTGTAACACAACAACTTTCAGCAAATCCAATGTAACAGTGAATATTTCTGCTATATTTGATGATCAGGGAGCTGATGAGACAGACGAGTGTCACCGCAGACACAGCTGGACTTTGTGGTCACCACTGAAGCGACACTGAAGGAGTTTCCACAGTGATGCAATGTCGTCTCAGATCATAATGTTAATACACATATTAATCACACGATGTCATGGAAACCACCAATGTCTCCAAAATGTTCACTGTGATGTCAGAATTAGATTTCATAACACCGCTTGTGACACTGAAGAGTCACCAAGGTCAGTGTGGAGTTTCCTGTTCGACGTCTTGTAGCAAACTGCCTCCACTGCTCTGTTCGGCTGCTGGCTGGTTTTCATTTGCTCTCAGCTGCACGTGTCGTCTTCATGTGTTACAGGTGACGCAATTATCATGATTTCTATTATATCCACGTACGTCAGGTTACGTTACATAAACCTACAGTTGTGTCAGTGCACACGAGTAGCTGGCTAATTCAGTGTAGCGAGATGGCAGCGAGGACAGCGTTAACTTTGTGGAAATATTCCCATTATTTTATTTTTGGGCGAAGAGGACGAGAGCAACAAAGGAATGTGTTTTGAAAAGAGAAAAAAAAGCCTGTGCACTTTTATCATATTTGTGCTTTTATCGTTTCTGTGTTAACACTCATAGCTTACAGGTTCATTAGTTTCATTTTTAAACATCATATACTTTAAGAGCTGTAAGCAGCTGTGTCTAGTAGTCAGTTCACTGTCAGATTGTAGCAGAATAAAGATGTAAATGTTATACTGCGTCTGTCGTTCCTGTTATCAGGCTGAGGAGTTACTGACTGTGGGCCGTAAAGAAGCTACAACACGATGGTAGTCGACACATGTCCAGTCGGCTACACGCCGTCTGGACAGGTGCAACGAGTCGCAGAGAGGTTTGACTGTAATTTTTGCTCCTCGGGTCCAGACTCTGCTGTCCACCTACATCTGAAGGAGACAAGTCATTCCTCTGAGGACAACAATGTAAACATCTTGTCCAGAGAAGACAGATGGTTTGAAGGGGGAGGAGGCCTAAGACATTACTTATCACCCACCTACAATGCCGTACAGAGTTCTCAGACAGCTTAACACCAATTCACACCTGGGCTCACCTGGGCTCAGCAGCCCACATGAAGGTCGGTTGGACCAACGACCCACACGTGTCCTTAACGACTCTGTAAGGACACTCCCACTGAGTGCCACAACCATATATGGATCAGCAAGAAGGTCAGAGTTTATTCAACTGAGTATCTGTTTAATTATCACTGAGAATTATAATATTACTGAGAATTGACTTGAGTCAGTTCAGTGCTGACGCTTCAGGAGCGTCATCATACAGTCGGGAGAAGATGACTGTGCAGTGAAATTGGCTTTGGGCCGAGCGACGGCTGCAGCTGGACCAGCCTGAGGTCAGTCCAGGCCGACAGTTCTGGGCCAGACCTCAAATTAAAAAGATACTGGTGCATATAAGAGATTTTACAACAGTGAACATAACTGACCACCTTATCAATCTACTTGAGTTTTTCTCTTTCATCCACTTTCTTTTGCCTTGAGCCATTTTGCTATTTTAAGGTCAAGACATTAAGTCTGCACTTTTTCAGGAACTAAAACCAACAGCCACTTTTTTTATTTCCTTCTGTGTCTTCAATTTCAAAATGCTCTGAGTTAAATGAGCGTGAAAATGAAAATGTCTCAGCACGTCTGTGTCTGATGACTCGAGTAGAGGAAGAACTTAACATGCAAACATCTCACATCAACAAAAAGCAAGTGCATCCAGCTGCTGCGCGTGCTTCTTCTATTTCAACAACATTTATATTTTTAACTAAATGTGTTAGACAACTCTTCAAACATGTTAGTGTTTGAACGAACTTACTCATTCATGCTCTTGAGTCTGGTCCATGTGTTGCTTTGTTCACACTGAAACAGGCGATGAACTCATAATGTCAAGTTTTCTTTTTTTAGGACTAGTTATCCATCCCTTCTTCCACAGTTCCTGTAGAAGAGTTGAGATAAAAGAAAAAAAACATTCAATCAGCACAAGTCTTAATTTAAAAGATAAGTTTTCTCCGTTGACACTTCCTCTGTTCAAACTTAGTTTATTCTCTAAACATTTCCAGAGAGGCGTGTGTACTCAGCACTGTCTACGCCAGCCAAGTCCTGCGTACCCTCAGCTCCTCGCTCTCCTGACGCCCTCAAATCTCCCAAAAAATGTGAATAGAAGGAAACATGACCAGGAACCAGTGTGTTTACAATGCAGGAGAGCGGGCCAAGACGTGGGGCACACATTCAAACAGAGGTTGTGAATTAATAGAGGATTAAGCGAATGTAAAGGCTCAACTGCTGGCAAGAAATAAAGGAACAATGAAGGTCTGCTGTCAAATAAGGTGTCAGCTTGTAACTCGTGTCGTTAACATGTGATTCGAGAAAGGAAAGCTGGATAAACCACAAGTCAGGTGATAATTGTTTCGCAGTTACAGTGTTGGCTATGCATTATGTGTATCTTGCACATAAAATGGAAAGGTCGACCCCAAATGAATGCTAACGTTGCTTCGTGTCTGCTGGATGTGTAAATAAGCAACTGTTGGTGTGATGAGGACCCAAACAGGCAGTTTAATAAACAAAAAGGCGAGATTTATTAAGAAAAGCTGGAATCCAATCATCAAAATGCAGGCAAAGGAAAATCTGGCAGAAGACGATGAAAAACAGGACACGCGAGGATCAGACAGGAAACGCAGACTAACCGACACCAGGAGGAAAAACCGACCAACTGACCAGGAGAAAGGGAAAACAATAACCTAAACTGGGACTGAGTAACTAATGAAACGCAGGTGTACACAGAAACAGGCGGGAAGAAGACGAAGACGGGAAGCGTAAAGCAAATATGACACATGGGGAACAAAATAATGCAGGAAATAACTGAACCAAACACCGAAAACCATGACAACCTGCTAGCATGTGAGCTGAAACGACTTAAAAGTTTGAAATACGCCACACATGCAGCTTATTTCAGCAGCACTCATGCGTTTTTATTGAAACAATATTATTCACAGTTACTGCAGGTCGAAGATATTCGGTCAGGACATCAACAGAAACTCTGAAATGTCAACGTTAAGTTTGAAAACGTATCTAGTTTCTAAACTCACAGCAGCCACGACGCCCGTCAACATGTTCACATGATTACTCAGCATGTACTGAAGCTCTGACTGCATCCACTGCACTCGAGACAGCTTCAGTTCCCAGCACCAGAGTCGTCTCCTGGACCGTGATCACACACACACAAACAAAATAATATGAATCTGCAGAACACAAAAGACTGTGAAGTTCGTGAAAGACAGATTGTGAAGTTAAACTCGACATCAGAGCAGTTCATAAATGAGCATTAGCATCGAGCTGCTGCCTCGGGCTGATACTGAGAGCTGCTAGCCTCTTTCCAGATGTGTTGAGTGGAAAAATATGGGCTGAGAATTTACTGCTGTTCAACCAGAGAGAAACTCCACCGTGCCACAGTTATTTAGTAGCATATAACTTCAGGGTCAGACGTTGTGTGTCATCAAGTTGAATCTATTTACCGTGCATGGACTGGAAATCTGGCACATCGGGACAAATCCCAGCGGGCGGCCACATTGTTGGGCCGATGATACGCTCTTTACCAATTATTATCATCGATCAACAAATTAAAAGCTCCAAATATATCAACCTTTCTTTAAAACTGTCAAGCTCGCAGCTACATACACCACTTTCCCTGGTTGGACGCCACTATTACAGTTGGTTTTGAGTTACAACCTGTTTTATCTCTTTATCTTTTGCCCTCGGCTGTGGGAATGTCCGAAAACTGTTTTATTACAAATACAAAAATGATGTTAAGGCTTAGGCCCTCCACCATTTATTTAATTTGGTTACGAAGGAAGGCATGCTGGGAAATTTGTTTGACCAATGGCTTTGCCTGCCACCTGCTGCGTTCACAATCTAGAGACGTGCATCAACATCAGAAAAAAGGTCAAAAAGTAAAAGAGGAGCTGAAAAGCTTAGAGAGAAAAGGACAAAAAAAACAAAAAAAAAGACGAGGTCACCATCATCTTCAAGCACACGGAAGCGTAAGATTGGCGTTTGACTTATTATCGGCCATGGCGTCTACGTGCTTGGAAACATATTTGTGCTGAAGATATCTAAAAAGAAGACTGAATCTTCTGTTTTTGCACGAATCCTCTATTCTGTCACTGGAGAAAAAAGCAAAGATAAAGCTGCATTAATAGATGAAAGCTTCTCATAATGCTCATAATATCTTTACGTCCAGAAGGCTGACACATCTTCTTTCCTCTTGAACCTCGACACAGTATCTTTCCGGTCAAACAATGGTAATCTCAGGCTCCTTTCACTCAGTATCACACCATGACATTTCCAACATAACCTCACCGCTCTGCTGCAGCGGTATCAGTCCCTCAGCGGTGTTTCAACACAGCTTTGATTCTGGTTTACTTCACTCTGGGCCAACGAAGCCAACGCTGTTGCACAAGATTTCCACTTCAGTGTGCCCACTGACCGTTAATGCCGCCATCTTTGAACTGGGAGGAATTTTTTTATTTGGAAGAGTTCACTCATTTTATCAGCTTACAAGACAAACTGCGCCAAAATAAATACAACGTTGAGTCATGCTGTCTTGTGCTTGTTACTGTTATTGTGTCGTCTTCTTTTCCCTACGATAACTCACATGATCTGAATGAACAGTATGTGAATAATTTAATGCATTAATTTAATCAGTATCCAATAATTAACAGTAGTTAATGCAGTAATTAACATTAACACACATTTAATTCACAGTTGACCAACATGTCGTAGTGATTTACTAATGGTGTCCATGCTTATGGGTATTAATGTTATCTAACAGTCTATTAACATGTATTAATACAATACTACGCATTAAGTAACTGTTAACAAATGTCTCTTCTTGACATTTATTTAAAAAAAATACTTTACTCCTAATAAAAAATTATTAGCTGTCAACTTCAATAATATCTTTATCATGGATTCCTTTGGCCACGATGATTGTGCCGTGGAAGTCTGATATCCCGACAGTATAGTGAAGTTTAGTAGCCAGTACAAACAATACTGTACATTAAAAGAAGAAGAAGGACAAGAAGAAGAAGATGAAGATGAAGAAGAAGAAGAAGAAGAAGAAGAGCAGGACCAACCACACACCAACCTGCGAGACGAGAGACAACAGAGACTCTGGGGAAGAAGCCAAGTCAGTAACAGTAACATGTATTAATGTGTACAGACAGAGAGAAAGAGGGAGAAGCTCAGTGCTTCTCTGAAATGTGATACGTTTGGATGCATGTTTGTATCCATGTATGTAACGGAGGTTTATATTCCTTTTGATATTAAGATGTCCTGCAGTGAATTCAGTTACATCTACCAAATAAAAATCGTTTTTTATTGCAAATAAAAAATGCAAGACACTCAGGAGGAGGCAGGTGAGAGAACGAAAGGGAGCTTTATTAAACAAAAGCTGAATAATCCAAAAACAAGAAGTGTAAAATGTGACAGGTGACATGAGGGAGCTCAGACTGATGCTGATTCACTAACGAGACACAGGTGGACACAGAAAAAGAGCGGGAAATTCACACAACGGGAGGAAATGAAAAGCAACAAACGACACATGAGGACACACTATCAAAATAAAACAGGAAATCACATAATAACACACAGGAACATGCAAAAAAAGGATTGCATGAATGTTTTTTAGAGGCAAAAGAGCCACGTGTGCATGCAGGTAGCACCTGTAGTATATAAAGTCTTTTTAATAAATCATCCAGCTGGAAGGAAAGAAGTTCAACCAGAGTCTCTGCGCTGCAGGTTACTTCCTCGCTGCTCGTATTTGTCTGAAATTCCTGCCATGAAAAGAAAATACCACAAAACCAGACCGAGAAAAAAAGTGCAGCGTTCCCAGCGTCGCTCTGTGACCTCACATGCAGGTCAGAGCAGCGGGGAGGAGGTTGTTTTACACAGGGGAGGTCTCGCTGTGTGGGAAAACCAGGTCAGACTCACAAATACTCAGATTAAAGGGAATCGCAGCCTCTTCTCATTTCCACCCACCGAGGGCTCCTGCAAGGAATCCTGAAAAAACTGTCCAAGCAACTGATTTCGCCTCAGGTTATTGTTCTTCAGCTATGACTTCAGGGAGACTGATCCGAGCAGATGGGTCACTTCCCATTAAAAACATTAATGTATTTGTCCTCCCTCACCACATCATGCCTACAGTACGTCTGTGTATAGTACGTACACCCAAGTCGTGGAGCACAGGATGTGTGGGAATAGCGACACAACCCACAGCGTGGTCCTGAACTCTGTCATGGATGGAAAAATGCATGAATTCCTATGTAGATTAGTTCAAGACCTTCAAGTTGATCATCTCCGCAAGACACACACACACACACACACACACACACACACACTGAGCGCTCACAGCTCACACATTAGAAGCGTAAGACCCTGTTTCCAACAGTTAAACTGTGATACGATGCTGCTGATTCTCAGTTCAGCTCCTGCAGGTTGACCTCCGTCTCTGGATTTCATAAGTCCTTGTATATTATATGCACATACGTAAACATGGGGCTGAACCCTGAAAGGTCAAAGGTTACACAAATAGCTGAGCTGTATGGGAAGAGTCAGTTTATTTTAGAAAGTGGGGGAGGATGGAGAACAGCTCGCTTCCGCTAAAGTAAAGGTCTGTTTGAATTCTGACCTTCAGTAACTTGAAGTGCTTCTGGCATTAATTCAAGTTTGAACACACTGAATTATTTTTTTTCCCGCCTACATTGTTTTATGCAAAAATTGGCCCTTTTAGCTGGAAAACGCAATGTGTCCACATCACATAGTCCTGCATGGTCCAAGTTCAAATTTAGTAACAAAATCACAGAAAATGGAGACTTAACATTTGTTTTTCTGAGGAAATATTCAGGCGCCATTTCATGACCACGTAATAATCCTGTTTGAGAGTAATAGGGCCAAAAACTCATTACAGCTCTTTAAACCAGAAGCTACAACAGTAGAAACAGATTTAAATAATTGAGATATGAATGTCAATAATACTAGAAGAAGAAGGAAGAAGAAGGAGAAGAAGAAGAAGAAGAAGAAGAAGAAGAAGAAGAAGAAGAAGAAGAAGAAGAAGAAGAAGAAGAAGGACCAACACAATCCATGGGAACCTGCGAGTCGAGAGAGCGCAGAGACTCTGGGGAAGAAGCCAAGTCAGTGACATGTATTAATGTGTACTGATCGGGTACGATGGGGTCTTTAAGATATGCCGCTGCCGGGCCATCGAGGCCTTTGTATGTGAGGAGGAGGACTTTGAATCCTATTTAATCCTCCTGGTTCGCAGCCTTCCTACTCTCATACTTTTGTTTCTTGTGATGTTGCTCCAGCCAGCAGCACGAAAACATCATGTGTCCGCTGACCTGAGTGTTTCCATGTGCACAACAAAGTGTGTGTAAAGGGACAGAAAATAATAAAATGAATGTGTGAGAGAGAGAGGGAGAGAAACTGGTACTTACACCCATCTCACATGGGCCCAGAGTGATTGTTCTTGTTTCTGGGGTCACAGGAAGTTCAGAATATTTCTGTCAGCGTGCCAGCGTTGCCTCCTCGGAGGGGCAGTCTTATTCACTGCAGAGGGAACAGTTGAGGGATGTTCCCGTCCGTCCCTCCATGCATTCACCCGTCGCTGGGCAGCAGTGTTCCAGGTGGGACTGTGGAAGAGCGAGGAGGAAATCTGAGGGGAAACGCTGGTGTTACTAGTGTTTGTAAAGAGGCACAGGGGAGGCAGTTTGTGGCTCTGCAAAACACAATGAGGTGGATTTTTCCTCGCGATCAATCTGTCAAGATCCGCAGTCTTGGGAATCTAAAGAAGAAAAGCTGAGCTACTGCTTTTGTAAAGTTATTTTGCAAAGACAATTTGGCATTTTTACTTTTTCTGCAAAGAAATGAGTTTAAAAGTGGCATCAGCTGTCTGAAAGTCTTTAAGTTGTCTTGGAAAATTCATTATTATTTGTACAGATGTTATATTATGTATGTTATGTTATATTATCTTGTGTTTATCTAAGACAGAAAGTTTTTAAAAATCGTATCTCTAATGGGAAATAAAGATGTTTTAGTTCACTATCATAGAATTTATTACCAACCTTAAATGGGTTTCAAAGCATTTATACAGGCAAGCCTGAGTCATGCAATAATTTCCTGTGTTCAGCTCAAAATGTCCTTCATAGCTTCTGGTGGAGCTTCTGTTCCAAAGCCAGTAAAATCCATCTGCGTCAGAACAACAAGAACCGAGAGTTTTATCCTGACAGGTCGATCTGTTTTTTATTTTTCTGCCAAACCAACGATAGTCTCACTTTCATCAGTACCGTTGTATAATACTGACCTTTCTAGATTAAGATGAATACAATATATAATCTTTTTCCTCACTGTGGTTCATGTTCAGAGTGGATCAGGAAGTGAGAGAACAAAGATGTTAAAATGACAAAGTTGTTATGTATCTTGCTTGTTTAACCTGAAGGCTTGTGATATTACCCAGGAGTCCCGAGGGGGCATTTCCTGCTATTGAGGGAGGGGATCTACCTTTCCCCCCCTGCACCTCAGCACAGGACGTGGTTTTCACAAGCAGTATTTATCTGTGCGTCTCAGATGGTGAAACACAATATCCTCACAGCGAGTTCCTCACAGGTCAGCGAGGAGGGTCAGAGAAGGAAAGCGAGGAACACCCCTGCCAGAATTTCAACAGCATGACTGGCTGAGATCGGCTGGTTTGACCGAAGGCCAAAATATTTATGACAGGATCCTCAACATCATCCGGCTGCAGTTACCTAGGAGAGAAGTCAGTTTCACCGACTTCATGGCCCTTTTTATGTACGAGAGCTGTTCTCTCATATTAAACTACTCGTTTAATAGTTTATTGGGCAGTTTTTTAATACGTATGACATTTCAGTCATTGTCATTGACAAAAGTCTCATATGTCACAACAGTACCAATCATACACCACTGATTGTGACAGCAGCAGACTGAAGAAATACGTTTCCTCCACTTTTAATAAAAGATGAAGAGAAAAGAAGGGATGATTCTTCCTTTTTTTTACAACTTCATGTTTGGGTGGATTACACGTTTTCAATAAAAATTACATCACAGAAAACAAAACAAAAAAACCTGCACAGTGCCAGAACAACAGCAGACATGAGAGAGCTGATTCAAATAATATTACATGAAATAAGGGGGAACAAGTCCAGTACTGAAAGAGAAACTGGACAATAACGAGAAACAATCAACTAAAGTTGATCAAATTAACCAGAACGACGTGACACATTAAATAAATAAGTCAGATGTCCCGCTGCTAGATGTCAACACCGACCTCCTGCATGTTACACACCAGTCTTACTGGTGATATCTGAGAAGGTAGCAACATCACTGATCGCTTCCTGTTGTCTTCTTCTTCATCTTCTTCTTCTTCTTCTTCTACTTCTTCTTCTTCTTCTTCTCATTCTTCTTCTTCTTCTTCTTCATCTTCTTCTTCTCATTCTTCTTCTTCTTCATCTTCTTCTTCATCTTCTCATTTGTCTTCTTCTTCTTCTTCTTCCTCATCTTCTTCTTCTTCTTCATCTTCTTCTTCTTCTTCTTCATCTTCCTCATCTTCTTCTTCATCTTCTTCTTCTTCATGTTCTTCTTCTTCTCCTCCTTCTTCTTCTTCTTCTTCTTCATCTTCTTCTCCTTCTCCTTCTTCTTCTTCTTCTTCTTCTTCTTCTTCTTCTTCTTCTCCTTCTTCTTCTCTTCCTTTGATTGTGTATTGTGACATGTCTTGGTGCATCACTGCCACCTGGAGATCAGTGAAATATGACAGAAAGTGTCGGCAGGACGTGCGTCCAAAATCCAAGCAGTAGAATTATTTCCCTGATTGTGTGCTTGATAATAATTTGTCTATATTATGTGATATAACGTGTTTCTAATCGTACGATCGTGTCAGTTTCAGCTCATTGTTTTGCCGCCAAACCCAGAAACTGACCGTTCATCCTCTCTGATCCGATGGAGCCATTCAGTAGCAAGCTGTGAGCATTTAGTGGCTGAAGAGTCAGATATTTCTGTCCAGAAGCAGAGTGAATATTGAACTGTGGACACGAACACAACTGAAAGTGAAGGATGAAGATGCTGGATGTGTTCACCACGTTGACTCATGATGATATCTCAGCGTCAACAGACTTCTTTCTGCCCCCACAGACGGGCACACTGATAAGTTCTGGTGGCTTTGACCTAATAAGGCGTCTCAAAGCTTTCTTCGTTGGAACCCGCTCTGCTGGAAATCAAGTGTTGGCAACTGTTAATCTGACCGGGGATCTCGGCTCTGTCGAGGATGAAAATATGAAACCTGAAGAAATGGTGGAAGTCTTTAAAGAATGGACAATATTGAAAATGATCCAAGCCAGAATTCACTGAGTTCTGTAGAATGATGACGAATGGGACCTGCTGACATTGTGATTACGTTCCGATGAAAGAACAGTAAGATCACTGTTATGTCCACGTAAAAACACATGACCATTGTTCTGTAACACGACTTCTCCGCAGTGTGTTTGGACAAACAGCTGGAAGATCCACATTAGTTTGTTAACTGTGTCGAGACGACGTTGTTGAGCTGTACATGTTTAATTAAAACAGTTTCAACTCAGGAGCTCAAAGAGATGAAATTCTGTTCTGAGCGGCGTCAAAGAAAACATGTCTACTTTTACATTTCACAGTATTAATTGTAACAGCAGGTAGTCAGTAAATCACTATTGTATTTTTCCGTTATCATCTATTAATCTGTAAAAATCCTTCAGTATAACATTAAAAATGTTAAATAATAAGGGTCAGTTTTACTCATGGATTTTGCAGTTTCATCTACATGAAACTTTTTATTTTTCGGTTTATATTTTCTGCTGACACGAGCTTGACCCTTTTATAAAACTCATCAGTTCATGTTCGAGCTTTGTCTCTGAAGATCAATCTAAAAAGATATTTAACAACACAATGTGGAAGAGTTTACTTTCTGTTCAGGACGCCACCAAATATATAGATGTGATGCTGTTAATATGAAGTTCATGTGTAACTTTAAAAAGGTTCATTTGTCTGATAAGACTTTTCATTTATGATTAATCCAGCCTGACCTCGATACTTCCTGTGTAGTTCATCTATAAACATTATTTGGATGGTCATTATAAAGCTGTAACTGATGTTAATAAACCTTAACAATCCTTAATAAATATTTATAAAGCTTTTCATTGTTTTCTGGCAGTGAAATAACTAAAACTCTCATACATTTACCGTTTGTCATCGATGGTTGTTAGCGTTACCATTCGCTTAAATGTTAAACAAATTCAATTTATGATCTTGATCTTATGATGCTTCTGTAAACAGAGCTGAGTAATCCTGAAACAGGGCGTGAGACTGAGTAAAGGTTCTGCTCCGGTGCTGTTGAGTCCAGACACACGAGTTGCTGCAGGTGTCATGAACATGGAAAATAAACGTTACCTGGGCGCACGGCTCTGATCAAGACGCACAACCTAAAACCAGGGTAATGATTTAAAACTGACTCTTACAAAAAAAATAAGGTTGTTCAGGAAACTGATAAGTTGTACAGACTCACAGACTTTTAAATACGTGTGTGTGTTTATATAATGACCAGCCGCTCCCTGGAGGGGATGTGTGGCACGCAGGGTCACCTGGGCAGTCATGTGCTGTATGTGTGTGTGTGTGTGTCCACTGTCACCACCCATGACATAGCAACGGGGCTTAGTCAACTCCCCGGGGTGTGGGTGGATCAGGGCGAGTGATAAACGAAAGTGTCGTGCCCGTGTGTGCATGTGCGTGTGCATGTGTGTGTGTGTGAGGGCATGGGTAGATAAACCTCCACTCTCCTTGGACATGGAAAAACCTCCCTTTTCCTCCTCGCCTGGTAGCAGCCCTCTCACACTCTCTGTAGTCCTTGGCCGTACGTTAACATCGTTGGCAGCTGCCGTGAAACGGACAGAGAAACGTCACTTCTGGGCAAAGGTCAGGAAAACACTGTTCACGCTGGTAAAGTCCAACAGGGCCTCCTGCTATTGTTGATGTGGAGGGTAAGGTAGATGAGGGACAGTGAAATCAACCTGTGCATTTCTTGACGACATAACATCCACAATCACAGAGCCAGTTGGTGATCTGCTGCAGCTGGTAGGATAATAATGGATTTATTAAGGGAAGTCTTGATACAGTCGGATGTGTGCGCTGTGGTAACTGGCTCCAGCGCCTGACATTCATCCTGGGGGCTCGGAGCTAATGATGAAGACTAATGATGAAGCCTGATCCTCCAAGTGCACTTTTATTTACCTTGTCCTCTTCACACCATGTGTTCCTTGTTCTGTGGACTAAAATAAAAAGGCACAGAAGAAGAGATGTTTGTCTCGTCATGTCCTCTGCTCCAGTCCAACAACATTCATTTATCTAAACAGATCTCAGCTGTTTAATTGTTCTATAGAGGTTATTTTGTTGAAAGTAACTAAAAGGTTGTGTAATAAGTAATATATTACTCTACACAGACAGTAATATCGTAACATAAGATATCACTTTAAAATGAAGGTAACTAGTAATATGTAATGTATTGCATTCTGAGAGTAACTCCACAGTTTCTCTTTAAGTCCCGCTCAGTTTGGACCCTCCGGCTCTCCGTCCCCTCAGAGAACAGCTGTGAAGGTGGCGTGTCGTTGGTTAACCTGCAAGTCAACGTTGATTTCAACACACACGGTCGTTCTGGTGAAATAAATTGCCGGAGGACCAGGATGCAGAGAATGAGAACACAACTTCCTTAAACCCGATTTCATCATTTCAGCTCAACAAGACATGAAACATCTGTAATGTCATCCACAGCTGTCTGCCACTCCCTGCCGGCTCCGTCACTTACAAAAGGCAGGAAATCCAGATTTGGGCAAATCAGCCAAACTCAAAAATAATCCACATTTATGTTTGTTACAAGATGTCGGGATTTCCCTCGTCACTTCAACACAATGTGGAATAATTAATCCAGAGAGAAACTAAATGTTTACAGTACAAGTCAGTTCATTTAATTAGGCACAGAGGTTTGGTACACAAAATGCTGGTTGCACGTGAATTATCACGTTATTATGATTTGTATATATATTTATTCTTTGTTGTATATATATTTTTTAGTGCTTACTGTGCCTTGTTTTATATATATTTTATCTTTCAGCTGTTCGTCCTGTTTGGAAGGATGTCAAAGTGAGTCATCATTTTTTGCGGGAGGGGTTGTAATTTAACTTGATTTAATTGTGTGTGTGTGTGTGTGTGTGTGTGTGTGTGTGTGTGTATCCTTCAGCATTGATGAATGTGTCAATGCCCTTTAAATCTTACATTCCTGATTATATTGTGTAGATGTCCACTGCATTCGACCTGTGAGTTGTGCTCAACGCTTGGCGTCAGTCGGGCGTATCCGACCTTTCACAGGCAGCGGGACGCCAGAAAGACCTTCGTAGGTCAGTTAAGGCGAAGCTGCTTTGTCACATTCAAACAGAAATATGAAGCAATGTCACAAACATCCAATGAAAAACAAGACCGCACTGTGAATGTTGTTAGTGGCTCGGACGGCCTCACTTCACATGTTTCTACTGTAAAAACACAGTAAAGCGATGACGGGAAGGAGCAGGCTCTGATTCTGAAGAAACAAAACAGCGATCAGACGAGACTGGAAGGCTCCCCTCCGTAAAATCACTGTGGGCATTAAAGAGGGACACCAGAATAAATATTTGCAGAGACCAACCAGCCTGGTTTTCGTGGGCAGCGTGACGTCTTGTTGAGATTACACAGACGTGTGTGTCACTGTACTGGACCGGATCCATGCTGGGCGTCCTGGAAAAGCTCAGAATCTTAAAATTAAAACGTTCATTCCTCAAATATCAACACTGAACTGATTATTTTGTTTCTCCAGCGCGAACAAAGGATCTCAGCCTCGCTCACATCCCCTCCACCCCGTTCCACATCACCACACCTCGTTTATGAGGGAAGTGAGGAGGCACTGAAATAGCACAGGGCACCGCCACCTCAACGAATCCTGTGTGGTTCCTCAAGTTTCAGATCACTGAATACAGATTTGGTGACAGCTTATTCTCATGTACACAACAATTTCCTTGCGATTACGACTTCATGGAAAGATGTGCTTCTCCTCTCAGGGCCACTGAGTCACTCTGTGTCACTTTGGAGGGTCAATCAATCGGACGTGATCACGTTCCTTCGAGGCGACTCAGCCGGGACTCCGCCTGGAAACCGAGCAGCTCGAGGAATGAGACAATCTAATGTAGCTCCTGTGGTGTTCGGCGGCCGTAGGAAGTGTGTCCGGACCTCTTGTTCTGACTTCCTCTTTTCCAAGTCGAGTCACTTTCCCCCCCTGAGGGAAGCAGAAGGAAGCTCGTCTCTGCTGCGACCTGAGAGAAGATGCTGAATGCTCTCGATGATGACTGATTTAGACTGACGAGAAGTTACACAATTGTGTCTACCTGTGTAGTTCTGATGCTGTGTTGAGGAAGTCGGTCCACTTTACCGAATCCATGAGTCAGCGTCTCTCCTGGAAGAAGAGCTTTTTATAGTTAATGTCTATTAATAAGCAGCGATACCTTTTGAATCCTGCAGTAACTGTTACTGTAACTGTTACGTGTCGTGATCGGCTCATGATAAAGATTTTCTCCATTTCTTCTCTTTAACCTCCAAATCAAAGATCCATATTTGTGCTCTGACCTGTTGAGGTATTTCTGAGGTACTTCTACTCCGTTTTACATTTTGGAGGCAAATGTTGTACTTTTTACTTGACGACACTTATTTGATAACTTAGTTACTCGTTACTTTGCAGATTACACGTTGCATCAGAGCCAAAGCTGCACTGTCGGCTCTGCTGATTGTCTGGGCCCGTAATCATCTGACACACGGTGTAAACATACACGTGGACGTTTAACTTCATTTCACCCTCCGTGTTTAATACCGGATACTTTTACTCAAGTTACTTTTCCTATCGGCGACTTTTACCGTTCCCAAAGTAATAGAATATTTTAACACAATATCTACAACACGAGTAGAAACTGTGAGTAACGGATTAAAATGTGCAACATTTCACTTTTGGGACGTTGACTTTACTTTAATCATTGACATTGTTTGATTAATTAAAAACATCTTCCTGCTCAAGTAGTAGCTTCACTTTTTAAAGGAGCAGTCTGTAGTTTAGGTGAAGAAATGTTAATGAGCAGAGAAAGATCCTCATTGGCTGATTTTTTTCTAAATAAACAAACTATCTTTGTTTTCAAACTGACTTTAAAGGACAACACGATTTATACAGTTTTACTGTGTTTATATGTGGCGGACCCTGCCACCTGTCTAACTTCAAACAGTGTTCTGGGACCTTATTTTCCTCTGAGAACAGCTCGTTTATTCACTGATGTGAATGGATCTTTGATATCTTAATACATATATACTTTATATATATAAAGTATATATATATATATATATATATATATATATATATATATATATATACATATACATGGTAAGACTATAATATGTGTTATATCATTTAAACAATCGATTCTTTATGATTAATAACAGCATATTTAAGTTAATCAAACTTTATTTAACTGTTAACAAGCAATGAAAGGCTTTATAAAGTATTAATGAGCAGTTGTTTATTGGAAAGTTGTGATTAATGTTCATAATACTGTAAATGGTTAATAAATACTGTGTAGTTCATTTATAAACATTATTCTGACGCCATCAGAGATGAAACTGATGTTTTTAACCTTTACACTTACTTAAATGTTTTATTAATCATTTTTATTGTTTCTAAACAGTAAAATTACTTCACTAAATCTAATTATCTATAAACGTATCATTTATTAACGATGATTATTATAAAGTGTTAATAAGTTATTGTTATATAGAAATAAGTTTAATTAATTTAAGTCAAAATTGGCCTGAAACTTTGACAAGAGCGTCACTCAGGGTCGCTCACAGGAGGATTGTGGGATTTTTCTTCATCCTCCTCTTATTAAAAGTTCATGTACCCGTGTGTGTGTGTGTGTGTGTGTGTGTGTGTGTGTGTGTGTGTGTGTGTGTGTGTGTGTGTGTGTGTTTTGATGGGCCATTCGCTTTGAGATAAGGATTTTGGCCCGCGGGGGGGTTGAGTAATCACGCCGGGTTGAGCCGCTGGCCGCCGGGACTTCCTTCCTCGCTGCCCGACGCAACAAAAAAAACAGACTTCAGTCGGAGGCCTTTATAAACGGGACTATGTCAGCTTCCAGTCGCTTTATCAACTTCGGATCGTCGAGCACAGAGGTTTAAACTCCCGTCGGCAGCTTTCCTAACATCGACATCATGACTCCTGTGAGAAACGCGCTGCTTATCTGCGTGGTTTTCCTCTGCGGGCTGGAGGAAACGGTCCTCTCTCAGTACGGACACTGCGTCGGGAATCAGTGTTTTGCGCTTTTCCAGAAGCCCCAGGACTTTCCAGGCGCACAGGAAAGCTGCAAAACCTCGCTCGGACAGTTATTCACGTACAGTGAGACGGACTTGGTGAACATGTTGGCGGCTCTGCCCCGCGGCCTCAGCGGGAGGTTCTGGCTGGAGCTGCACGGCGCCGGCAGGACGACGGAGGAGGCGTCGGCAGGTCTCCAAAACTGCTCCTCCGTCTCCGTGACGGCGGAACAGAAGCTGGAGGTGCTGTCGGGGCTGTGCAGTGAGCATCTGAACGGATATCTGTGCCAGTACACACTCGAGGCGCCTTGCAGTCCCGTGCAGGCAGCTGGAGGCGCACAGGTGAAGTACCAGGGGTACGGGGGCTTCGAGGTTTTGGATTCCGAAACGTTTCCACAAGCAACTGTAGCTGTAGTTGAGAAGGTCGGCGGTGAATATCCGGACTCGAGGCATTTGTGTTTCTCGGGGGTTTGGATGGCAGCTCCCTGGGCCTGTGAGGTGCTGGATGGCGGCTGCGAGCACAGTTGCAACTCGACGGAAGCGAACAAACGACACACCTGCGTCTGTCCCGCGGGACAATCCCTCCACCCCAACAAAATCACCTGCGGCGCAGGTCCGTGCGCCCGCTGCGCGCAAGAGTGCCAGCGGGAGGGCGACGCGTATGTGTGCAAGTGCAGCAAAGGCTACAGACTGGCGCAGGACGGGAAGAGCTGTGTGGACGTGAATGAGTGTGAAGAGGACGACCCGTGCACAGGTGAGGGGGAGCAGTGCAAGAACACACAGGGGAGCTTCCAGTGCTGGTGCAGAGAGGGCTTCGAGCCAGAGGATGGAGTGTGTGTGGACGTTTCAATCTGTCTCAAGTGTGAGCACATGAACTGTAACAAATCCAATGGTGTTTATGAGTGTGTGTGCAACGCGGGCTTCAGGGTGTCAGCCAAAGATCCCACCAAGTGTAAGATGCACTGCACAGAGAGAGACTGTCTGGCCAGATGCGACAAAAACACTGAGAATGGGGACGCAGACATGCGTCAGTGTGACTGCCCCGATGGATACATCCTGCACATGGTGAACGACACAGCAATGTGCAGTGACATAGATGAGTGTGAGAATGAGCAGTGTGATCACAAGTGTGAGAACTTCCTCGGTGGCCACAGGTGTTTGTGCAATGAGGGGTACACGCTGTACAAAGGGTTCAGGTGTGAACCGACTGAAGAGCCGGTGGACGACTATGATGGATCCGGCTCGGCTGTTGTAAACCCCACAGAGGCCAGCACCGACCCAGCCTCAGTGCCTTCTTACATCAAGGCCGGCAGCGCCCTGGGTATCTTCATGTTCGGGCTGTTGTGTGGCGGGCTGATCCTCCTGGTGCTGAACATGTTCAGACGGTGCGGCAGGTTTGAGCTCTCCCCCTTGAAACATCAAAATATTGATATTTTCCATCTGCAGCAGGTGTCCACGGAGACGTACAAGAGGTTATCCTTCGACAAATCTCTGAAGAATGACTCACAAATACCTTAATCACACACCTTTGACCCTGTTCTCATGTCACAGTGCTCGTCTGCTCAGAGACATCAGATATACAGTGTGGGATCTTTATCCGCTGACAGTCTGAATGGGAAACTGTTTATCTTTAAAAGCTGCAAGCGATCACAAGCTGTGAAGTATCGAATAATCAAATGAAGAGACACTGTATGGCTATAGGAATAAAAATGATATATGTTTTTTAAAGTAAGTAGGTGATCGTTACCAAGCAACATCTCTGACAAATCTTTGAAATGACCCACAAATTATTAGGTGGTTTGAATCTCAAGTTCACGATCACGATACGATATCATATCGATTCTTTGGACAACGATAAGATATTTGCTGATATCACAGTCTGCTGCGATACGATGTTGATTGGATTCGATACAGGAGCCTGCGATCGATATGAGACGATATCGTCCATTTAACACAATCAGTTACATTTATATCAACTCACACAAAGCAACTAAAATATGATTTGACAGTTTTATGACTTAAATATTATTTTATCAGTGGCTCCAGACATTGAAATGGAAGCAATCTGTTGACTTTAATAAAAACAAAGCTCTGTGACGTGGGAATTTCAAAATAAAGGCGTATCTTAACGATACGTATCGATGTTTTCACTTTGCATCGGTCCGGATCGATGTATCGTCACATCCCCACTTGTTCCCCCGAGCATTACTTTATAAAAACATTTCTTTAATACATTTCCAGGAAGCTTTCAGCTGGTTGGCTTTAACTTCTGCTGATCACGCCAATTTTAATTTCCAACTCTCGTTACATTCTGTCCAACTTCCTCTCAGAGCTGCAGAGACGTCCCGGGCTGCAAACGTTGTCTCCAGATTTAAGAAGACATGTTTGTTTGGGACGGACCCCAACAAACGCCTCATCATCATGACGTTAATAGTTCTGATGATCGTTCACCTTCAACTGAAATATCTGTTAAAAATAATCTCAAAATTATTCCTTTACTTTTTGATCCACATCCTGCAGCGTTCAGGTCCAGCAAACTTTAAACGTCTCACGTGAAGACAAAAGACAGAATCAGTTTGATGTCCGATGTCTCATTGCTGCTGTCTGATCTCACTGTAATCTCACTGTGATCACACTGTGATCTCACTGTGATCACACTGTAATCTCACTGTGATCTCACTGTAATCTCACTGTTCTGGGCTGTAGTTTAAACAAAATGTCTCCTCATCCAGTGGTCTGTGAGAAATGTAACATTCCACATAATGTTTGTAAAACACACTGTATTTGTGAAAGACAAAGTTCAAATTGTTTTTTTGTATTTTTTTTGTATTTTTTGTATGTTTTGTATTTTTTGTTAACACCTCTTTAAACTGTGCCTGCAGTGTTTGCCGGTGTGTCGGCCTGTGCGTCACGCAGCCACAGTGACTCACCGTGACTGATGCTTTGCTCATGTAATTAAATTACATAGTTTTTTTGGTTTATGACATAATGTAAATCTACTTTTGACGCAAACCGCTGTTTGTTTTGGGATGTATCGGTTGCCATAGGAACTGTTTCTGATCCGGGCCGTAGCGAGGATTTTAGAAATACTGAGTCCAAATAATGATTTATTAACCATTTACAGTGTTATGAACATCAGCTGCAACTTCCCACTAAAGAACTGCTCATTAATTGTTTATAAAGCATTTAAAAGCAAATAACTATTAAATTACATTTAATAGACTGTAAATGTTTCATTATTGATCATATAGCATTGTTTATTATAATGACCTCAGTGTCCTCAGTGGGAGCTACGGCCCTGTTTCTGATCCATGTTAACTCCCGGCTGCGTGTTGTCAGGCTCAGCGGGTCGCTGTCATGTGCCTGAACCTGACCCGCATCATCCCAAAGGGACAAACCCACATTCTGAAATGTTTCGCGTGTTCGTCAACTTAGTTTTGGAGACAAAGTCGAAGCTCTGTTCCTCCTAAACGCTGACTCGTGACTCTGCAGGGCCTGATTTGGGAGCCGAGTTGATTCTGAGACATTTACTGTTTATACTGCAAATAACACCGAACAGAACCGTCTCAGTTCTGTTGAATGTAGAATATTAGAAATGTAATGTGATGGCCGTGTTCACTGATAATCCTGAGGTGCTCTCCTGGCTCCTCACTCCTCCTGCTGTCACGTACATGAGGTTGAAAGTCGTTAACTGTCCTGTCTAACACGCTGCTTTCAACTACACATGAATGTAAAACTGCTGCTACGACATGCGCCTCAGTCTGACCCGCCTCAGTCTGACCCGCCACACGTCTTATAACAGCCTGACTGCCAGCGCTCGCTTCAGCTGGAGACGTTATTGTGTTTTTTTGGTCTCTGTTTTCACGTCAGATATTTTTATGTAACTGGTTTGTGACATATCAAGTTTTGTTTTTTTGTTTTTTACATTTTGGTTCATTGTACTTCGATGCTTCCTGTGAAATTTTGGTTCTTCTTCTTCTTCTTCTCGACCTGCATAGTTTGTGTTCGACCCACAAAAGGCTTGTATGTATTTATATACGTTCTGCTGTATTTATACTTCTGTAAACCTTCATCTGTGCACTGCTGGAACAAGCGTGATCACTGTGTGTGTCGGTGTCACAGTACCTGAGAAATATTCATACCAGAATAGTTATAGGCTACATAAAAAAATAATAACTGTAAATGAAAAGTAGAACGGTTAATAAAGAAGAAATCTTTGTCTAAAACAGTCTTAACCTCCTTTTTGTCTTATTTAAGAAACGAGTTCTGTCAGAAACGAGTGGAAATGTGTTGTAATGTCCTTTAACTGTCGGAATTTTAACTTCACTTCATTTAAAGTGTGATCACGTGTAAACAGCTTATTCAGACTGGTGCTTTGTGCAGAGGGGAGTGAGGGAGGGGCTATTTGGAGCAGGGGGCGTTGGGTATAGCCCCCTTGCGTGCGCACGGCTTCTGTGCGTTCGTGCGTAAGAGCCGAGCGTAATTGTTGGGGATGTGGTCCGCCTGCAGAGGAGCAACTTTCTGGAGGCTGATTAAACTGCTTCCTTCCTCTGCCGGGGCACTAACATGGAGTTGGGGGGTTATAAATAAGCGCAAAACATTTTCTCCAACAAATAAGCCAACAGACTAAACGGACACCACCGAGGGTGAAACATGAAGGCTGTCACGGGACTGTGTGTCGTCTTGTTGACTCTCCAGATGGGAAGAACCGGCGGGACGGAGCCGAGTAACGGTTACTGCATCGGGAACGAGTGTTTCACTGTGTTTCAAGATCCCAGCGATTATGAAACCGCGCGGAGACAATGTGGAGATCTGGGAGGACACTTAATGACAGTGCGCTCGTCCGTGTCCCATGATATTCTTAATATCTTGCTGGGAAACTTCACAGGGCGGTTCTGGATCGGTTTACATCTGACAGCCGGCTGCCCTGACGCTGCTGCCGCGCTGAACGGCTTCGAGTGGGTCACCAAAGACAGCGAGAGTGACTTCTTCAACTGGGCGTCACCTTTGGACAGCAGCTGCTCCTCTGGTCGCTGCGTCTCCGTTTCCCCAGTGGACGACTTTAAGTGGACCCGGGAAGCATGCGCCCAACACGCAGCCGGGTTCCTCTGCGAGTACAGCTTCAGTGACCCGTGCAAAAGTCTGGCGGCTGCAGAGGGCGAGTCTGTGACCTACAGGACCCCCATGGGGTTCGGAGGGGAGGACCTGCTGTCTTTGCCCCCTGGAAGCACGGCCATCAGGATGCCAGCTGAGAGTAAATACGTGTGCTTCACAGAGCAGTGGCTGCAGGCGCCCTGGAGCTGCGAGATACACGAAGGTGGGTGCGAGTACAAATGCGCAACAAACCCCGACAAGGAGCCGTCCTGCTACTGCCCGCCGGGCCAGAGCGTCAGCCCCGCGAACAAAGTCACCTGCGAGGTGGCCATAGAGGACCCGTGCCTGCCGCTGCGCTGCGCACACGCCTGCTACGATAAGGGGGACTCCTGGGCGTGCGTGTGTGACCACGGCTTTAAGCTGGCGAAGGACGGCAGGTCGTGCGTGGACTTCAACGACTGCACGGACGAGCGGCAGTGTCCCGGAGAGAACTTCAAGTGCGTCAACACCGTCGGCGGGTTTCAGTGCGTCTGCGAGGACGGATACAAGATGACCGGCGGCCTGTGCGTCGACGAGAACGAGTGCATGTCCGCTCCGTGCGAGCACATCTGCACAAACACTGCTGGCAGCTACACGTGCTCCTGTTATGATGGATACAAAGAGGATCCAAACTCACCGAACAAGTGTAAACTTCACTGCGGGAAAGAGGAATGTCCCGCCGAGTGCGACCCGAACGACCGGCTCCAGTGCTACTGCCCCGAGGGGTACATAGCAGAGGAGAGGGGGGGGGCGACGTTCTGCATCGACATTGACGAGTGCTCTTTCTTTTATTGTGATCAAGGTTGTAAGAACTCATTTGGCAGCTACCTGTGCTCGTGCTCTTCGGGATTTACACTAGTCAACCAGTACAAATGCGTAAAAACCGACGATGACACGGACTCAGAAGGAGGGACGGAGGGCTCCGGAGCGACCCCGACCCCGGACACCCCCGGGACATCATCTGTGCCACATCCAGAGCCAACAAGGCAGCCCTCCGGGGTGACAGTGGGGGGGCTGGTGGGCATCATACTCTGCACCGTCTTCTTCATTGTGCTGGTGGTGTTTCTGGCTCATCACATCCTCTGCGGCAGAGGGAAGCCGGAGAGCGCCGATGCGCTCAAGGCGCGGGAGGAGGAAGCGCACGGTCTACGGCACGTGATGAGTGACACTTAGAGCGCCTGAGAGGCAGCTGGAGCGACATGTGAATGTACAGGACAAGCCTCGCAGACAGGTCTTCAGAGACTGTGTTGGACGGGTTCGGAAGGATGTAAAAAATAAAGACAGTGACGTCACTTTACTCACAACAGAAACATTAACAGTTTTTCTCTGACGGATGAAGATCTGCACTTCAACTCACATACAACAGATGCAATGTAATAAAACATGACAAAGAACTTTGTTTTGTAGAGTAAAGTTTGTTTAAAGTTTGTTTAAAGTTTGTGTTGAATGATAAACATGTGAACGAACACGTGTGTCTCCTTCTTGTGGTCGCTCCGTGTTGCTCCAGACAGGCGGACTGCGCCATCGTGTGGACAAACCACCGAACTGACACATTTGGATCCTGAATGAGTTGACTTGTTCCTGCTGACGTGTTTAGTTTTGACTCAGAATCATTAGTTCACATTAATTATTTCTCTTCAGGAGTCTTAGTTGTACAGAAATAACAATGTTAAGTTAAATAAGCAGCACATAAAGTAATATTAAACTACACAGAACGACCCTTTAATATCTGATCCATCAGCACAAACCTCCAGCTGCTCAGTTACTTTACATGTGAGCACAGATAAAAACACATTCCTCCACATTTACACCAGATGTGATTCTGGATTCAATAACATTATAATATAATAGTGATCATGTTAGTAATGTTTTTATTAACAAACACGTCTTTATTGAAGTCAGGGCGAAGCCACCACAGAGTTCACTGAGGTCACCACCTCCGTATTTATTCTGATCTCTGATCTCTTGATACATAAATATTTATTTAGTAAGACTTTATAATATGTGTTATATCATTAAAATAAATAATTCTATATGATTAATAACGGCATATTTATAGTTAATCAAACTTTATTTAACTGTTAACAAGCAATGAAATGCTTTATAAAGTATTTATGAGCAGTTGTTTATTGGAAAGTTGCAGTTGATGTTCATGATACTGTAAATGGTTAATAAATACTGTGTAGTTCATTTATAAACATTATTCTGACGCCATCAGAGATGAAACTGATGTTTTTAACCTTTAAAATTACTTAATACATGTTTTATTAATCATTTTTATTGTTTCTGAACAGTAAAATTACTTCACTTAATCTAATTATCTATAAATGTACCATTTATTAATGTTGGTTATTATAAAGTGTTAATAAGTTCTTTTTAGCACAGAAATAAGTTTAATGAATTCAAGTCAAAATTGGCCGTATTTGTTACTTATCTTCAGTTTTCATGTATTTGTTGGCATTGATACTATTTCAAAATGCAGAGAAACAGATTTATAATGTAGTTTTCAAAATGTTCCTGATGTATGGATGGAGGAGGAGGTGGAGGAGGAAGAGGAAGAGGAGGAAGAGGTGGAGGTGGAGGAGGAGGAGGAGGAGGAAGAGCTGGAGGAGGTGGAGGAGGAGGTGGAGGAAGAGGAAGAGGTGGAGGTGGTGGAGGAGGGAGAGGAAGAGGTGGAGGAGGTGAAGGTGGAGGTGGAGGAGGTGGAGGAGGAGGTGGAGGTGGAGGAGGAAGAGGTGGAGGAGGAGGTGGAGGTGGAGGAGGAAGAGGTGGAGGAGGAGGTGGAGGAGGAGGGAGAGGAAGAGGAGGAGGTGGAGGAGGTGGAGGAAGAGGAAGAGGAGGAGGTGGAGGAGGAGGAGGAGGAGGTGGAGGTGGAAGAGGAGGAGCTGGAGGAGGAGGAGGAGGTGGAGGAAGAGGAAGAGGAGGAGGTGGAGGAGGAGGAGGAGGTGGAGGTGGAAGAGGAAGAGGAGGAGGTGGAGGAGGAGGAAGAGGAGGAGGTGGAGGAGGAGGGCAGGACCTCAGTATTTCTAAAATCCTGGCTACGGCCCTGATTGAAACGTATTAAAGACACGTCGAGTTCTTCAAACTATAAAAAACAAAAGTCTCCAGAGGGTTTTTACTCTCATTGAGCAATGCATGCTGGGAAGTCTGTTAATTATCTGTGGATCACAAAACACACAAGAATAATTAACTCGAGTTTAAACTAAATCTGGTTTACACTGTACTTCAGTTATTGTGTTCAAATATTACTTACTAGTGTCTTTTTTAGTTGATTGCCGATTAAACAAATACATTTTAAAATGTGCTACTTTGGCTCTGATGCAGAATGTAATCTGCAGAGTAACTAGTAACTAAAGTTATCAAACAAATGTAGTGGAGTAAAAAGTACAATACTTAGTGAAAGTATAAAGTAGCAGCAAGTGAAAATACTCACATGAAGTACAAGTCCTCCAAAACTGTACAGTGCAGTACTTAAGTAAATGTACTTAGTTACAGTCATTGAATGCAAACAGTGATACACAACCTTGTGTTGTCCTGGAAAACCTTGTGTTGTCCTGGAAAACCTTGTGTTGTCCTGGAAAACCTTGTGTTGTCCTGGAACATTATTCAAACTCCCCCGAACGACACAACACAGTATGAGTAGTAGACTTTATATTATTTATAAAAAGGTAGATGTTTCTTTAAAGTAACCAGTGAGCTGTTGAGTTTCCTCCTGTATATTTGCTGCTGCCTGCTGAAAGCGTCCAGCTTCCCTCTGTTGTCGGCCATTTCTCTTTTATGCGCCTGTTTTCTGTGTTTTGTCGTTCTGTGTTCTGCAGTTTCGTATCATTTTAAGCACTTTCTTCCCGTTTTATTTGTATCCTGTCACTCTGCTTCTCACCTGTTATCATTCTTATGTACTCGTTCTGTTTATTCGCTGTGATTGTGTTGTTGTTGTTGTTATGTTGTTTGTTTGTTATCACATTTATGCACCTATTCTGTTTTTATTTGTATTTGTGCTCTCGACATCATTGAAAATGAGTGATTGCCCTCAGTGATTTTTCGAGATTTAAATAAAGGTTGAATGAATGAATGGATGAATGGATGAATGGATGAATGGATGAATACTAGACAGGACGAATAATGAGCTGCCTGGAGGAAAGTGAGTGAGAAGGACGGGCTACCTGGTAAGTTTTGGAAATACGTCTCAGCGCAGCATATCTCTGATCGATCCGAGCTCCATTCAGGGAACAAGCGTTTTAAAAGTCGTCAGCTCGTCGTCTGGCTGACGCACCTGGTGAAACACGACTTCAGGCTTTTTACACGGCAGCATTATGATGTCGTTATTTCGGCGTCCTTCAGGTCCGTTTATTGTGTCACGTCACACAGAAATCTGTTGGTTCTGGCTTCGTGCCGCCCAGTGAAGCAGAACATAATATGAGGACGTTGCGCAACAACTGAAGCGAAACTCAGGAAAGCTGTCTTCACATGAGGACATTAGCTCACTCGGGATGTTGCCACACTCCTCAGTCTGCAGGACGGAAACAACCGGAACATGTGAGAAGGTGTCGGACTGTGCAGAGCAGTGACAGGAGAGGCGGCAGTCTGCAGGAGGACCGAGGCTCAAACACTGGAAACACTGGAAACACTGGCGCTGAACAGCAGCTGCAGGTAACACTCACCTTTATATCTTCACCTTCAGACCACATCTGTGGAGAGGAACAGTAAAGCCGCTTCACGTGTCGGTGTCTGGTCTGTAAAATGGAGCTTCGTCGTGCAGTAAAGTCTGTGAATGTGTCGTGAGGACTGGAAAACGTAATTAATATGGGGGAGATGAAATGAGATTTAATTACACAGTGGACCGGTCTGAAACTGGTTCACAGTCCAGATCTGATGAGTCTGAGTTGAGTGGTTTTGGACCTGGACCTGGTCTCATGTGGTGAAGACGTGAGAAAAACAGCGAAATGGCCCTTTTATTTGCATTTTCACAAATAATAAGTCTCAAGAAACCAGTACTCCAGTATGACGTCACAGGAGCAAGGACGATATGTATTTATATAATGTCACAATCAGCTATGAAGAGCGACTTCCCTGCTAAACATCCACTACCAGAGACAACTTGAAACTTGAAATTACAGAACTTTATTTAATTACAAAAGCTGGAAAACAGCTGACCAGTTTTCCAGTCATGAGAGAAAAAGCAGAATTTCCTGGAAGATTATCTAAACTCCCCAAAACGACACAATGCAGGACAGTACGAGCAGGAAGCCAGTGAGCCGTTTGCTTTATATCTCCCGGGATAAATAAAGTATTTTTGAACTGAACTGATTTCCTGTTGCTCCTGATGAGAGCAAACTTCCAGCTTGGTTACTGGTGTTCATGCTATTCAGGTATTTAAGTTCAGGCAGCCGTGGATAAAACTGATAGGAGTCGCTACAATGTGGTGATTTCAGAAAAATGACATCACTTCACAGTAATGCAGCCTTTAAAACAAGGAAGAGGCCACAGTGATGTCGGGTTCACTCTGTAATAACTCATCAGCCGACCCCAGCAAGAGTTCCTGTATTAGAGTGGAAATATTATAATGTTTACTCAGATTGAATGTGACAATAATGTGAAGTAAACCTGAAACTGTCCGTACTTAATAAATCTGAAGGTGTAAACTCCAATAAAACCTAGAAAGTGACAGATGCAACAGAAGTAATAATCATGAGACGATATGAAACATTTGATTAGCTCACAGCAAACATGTCAGCTGTTTACAGGAGGTTTATCATTGAGTGGTCGTGGACGACAGTGAAACATCAGTGAACCATGAACCTGCTGAGTAAACTCTGTCACAGTTCAGGCTTCAAGCTTTGCTCATCTGTTGACTTTCTGTGTGGACATCTTGTCAGAGCGAGGACAGAATGTGGACACCGGCTCTCCGTTTGGTCGTCGCCGGCTTGTACCTACAGGTATGTGAATAATATTGATCTCAGAGCTGATCAGTTGTGCTTCTCTTCCTAAACTGAACACTTAGTAGCCAGAAAATAAGTTTAAAAATGTAAATCTAATCTGAGAATCAGACGAGAATTCAAGAAAGAGTTTGATGTTTTAGAAAATGTTAAATTTAAAATATGCTCATTCACTTGCCTGGCGAGAGTCGTTTGAGAAGATGGATACCACCGTCTTATTTGTTTAGCAAATATAAAGCTAACACCAGCAGCCGGATAGCTTAGCTTAGCTTAGCTTAGCACAAAATATGAAGACAGGGGGAAACAGCTAGCTAGCCTGGCCGACACTAACAAAACCGGCCAAGCAGAATTAAGAAAAACCCAAACGATGCTGTTTTGAGTCTTCATGCTAAGCTAAGCTATCCGGTCTTTGGCTCCAGTGCAGTATTCATCATACAGTCGTGAGAGACACGGTTAAGTTAACACGACCCGGCAGGACTTTATCTGAATGAATGGGGAGAGAACCAGGACAAAACGGGTCAAATTTGATAAAAGCCGCTTAAAAAGTTTGGAGAGTCTGCCCCAAAACAAGGGCTGAAACACTTTTTACTGCTGGTTATTCTTCTACCTGTGTTCAGGGTTTCGTGACGCCGACGTCTTTCTGCTCCAGAGTTGTGTGATGTGACGGCGTCTGTTCATCCACACAACTTGAACAAAATGCGAGTTTAATGTCTAATGTTTGAATCGTCGAACCTTTCTTGGTAATTCTGTGAAGTCTGCAGCCGCATCTGATCCATCGAAACTGTTGTTGTTGTGAAATGCTTGAAGTGGGTCGTCTCCTCTCTTATAACGTCTGTGGTTTCCATCGTCTCATCTAACTCTCTGCAAGAAAGCAAATAAGCTGATTTCCTAAAATATCAAACAATTCAGTTATTTTTACAGTTTACAGACGTGATCTAATCTTCCCACCTGCAGGTATCCACATGCTACCAATCATGCATTTTGAATGGACTTAGAGCTTATTGCGCCTTACAGCGCCACTACTGGGTTCCCGCTCTTCCTCCGGACATCACCCACCTCTTCCTGGAGATGAATTACATCAGTGAAATCAACAGCACCTCGCTCAGACGCTACGAGCAGCTGCTACGGTTGGATCTGGGAAAGCAGAACGTGCCGCTCGTCATAAGGAACGGTTCTTTCCTCATGCAGAGAAATCTGAGAAAGCTGGTCCTCGGAGACAATGTTGGCCTTCAGCTGGAGCCGCGGGCATTTAAAGGACTAAGCAATTTACAGCAGCTCTTTTTGGATCATTGCAACCTGAAAGACTCCATATTGGCTGAGAGTTATCTGGAACCGCTCGTGTCCCTAGAAATGCTCGACCTCTTTGGTAACCGAATCGTGAGACTCCGACCTGGGCGGTTCTTCTCTGCACTCACGCATTTCGAAGAGCTGAACCTCAAATTGAATCCGATTGAAAGATTATGTGAAGACGATCTCGCCGGTTTCCAGGGAATACACTTCAAACTCCTGAACTTGAACTCTAATCACTTAAACAACATGAATAGCAAAGATTTTGACTGGGGAAGATGTGGGAACCCCTTTAAATGGATGACCTTTGAGGTCCTTGACTTATCTGGCAGTGGGTTCAACTTGGACTCATCGCGTCAATTCTTCAAAGCAATAGCGGGGACTTCAATTACTCGTCTCAAATTCTCCGGACATGTGGGCAAAGGCTTTTCATACGACAACCTCCCTGATCCAGATGAAAGTACATTCGAGGGCCTCAGTGCGGTCGACCAGTTAGATCTGTCTGGTAATTGGATATTTGCTTTGCAGAGGGCCGTTTTCAATCATCTAAAGGTGGCAAGAATTATTGACATTTCCAAAAACAAAATCAATCAGATTAAAAGAAATGCCTTCGATGGTCTTCAAGGACATTTACGAATGCTCAACCTGTCATCCAACCTCCTCGGAGAAATACGTTCGGAAACATTCGCCAATCTGATGGACCTGAGGGTGCTGGACCTGTCTTACAACCACATCGGTGTTTTGGGAGACAGAGCGTTCAGCGGTCTCCCTTTATTACGAGCTTTATATCTGACAGGAAACTCACTCCGAGACATGGGGTTTCCTGCGTCGTTGCCAAATTTGGATTATCTCGTTCTGGCCGACAATAAGTTGAGTTCACTGTATAATCTCACCAACTTGGCCATGAACAGTATCTATGTCGATGTTTCAGAAAACAGATTAACAAACTTGGAGGATGTTTATGTCATTTTTTCTCATTTTAATCGTCTCCAGAAGTTCTTCTATGGCGGCAACTTCATCAAGTGGTGCACGCTAAGTCCGAGCATTTCAGCACCTTATAATAATAGTTTGCAAGTGTTGGATCTCCATGACAGTTCCCTGCAGATGATTTGGATGCAGGGGAGGTGCCTTGACCTGTTTGATCATCTAGAGAACCTGCTTGCTCTATATATAGGCTTTAACTCACTAGCGACTCTCCCAGAAGGAATTTTCAGAGGTCTGAGGTCGATCATAAACATCGACCTCTCCTACAACGCCTTAACCTATCTGCAGCCTGGCGTCTTTCCGGTCAGTCTGAAAAGACTTGACCTCACGAGCAACTTCCTAGCCTCACCAGACCCCACGACTTTTCAGTTTCTCAGCTCCCTCAACCTTGCGTTAAATCGGTTCCACTGCGATTGCCATCTGGAGAGTTTCCTGCAGTGGCTAAATGTGACAAATACAACCTTCCTGAGCCCGGTTGGGGAGTACAGATGTGAGTTTCCAGCCGCTGTCCATAACCTTCCTCTGCTGAATTACTCCACGATCATCGAGCCGTGTGAGGAAGACGACGAAAAGGACGTCCAAGAGCTCAAGTTTGTCCTCTTCATCTTCTCTGCTCTCGTCGTGGTCATGGTCATTATAAGTGGGATTGTTTACGCTCATCTCCGAGGGCGCATATTCATCATCTACAAGAAGATCGTTGGTCGGGTTCTCGAAGGCCCCAAACCGGTCCCTCCTGTGGACGATGTGCAGTATGACGCCTTCTTCTGTTTTAGCAACAGTGACTACAGGTGGGTGGAGGCTGCTCTGCTGAAGAGGCTGGATAACCAGTTTTCAGAGGAGAACCTCTTCCGCTGTTGTTTTGAGGCCAGAGACTTCCTGCCAGGCGTGGATCACATTTCCAACATCAGAGACGCCATCTGGAGCAGCAGGAAGACAGTGTGCGTCGTCTCCAAGGAGTTCCTTGAAGGTACAGGAGTCACATAATTAATTGAAATATCAAAGAGGCAACAGAAACTAATCGGGTCATGCTTCTTTCCAGACGGTTGGTGCTTGGAGGCGTTCAGTCTTGCACAGGGCCGGATGCTGGAGGAGCTGACAAATGTCCTGATTATGTTGGTGGTAGGAAAGGTGTGTTGAAGTTCCCGAATTTCATTGTTTTCATTCGTTCTCTGGCAGTTGCTAAAAGTTGTATTTAGAAGTGTCATTTTTGTTTGTGTTTGTTAAGTTTCGTCTACGTGTGGGTAGAAATGTGTTTAAAATAATCAACTGTTCAACCTGTGTCTCTGACATGTGACTCAAGGTGCCTCACTACCAGCTGATGAAGTACAACGCAGTCAGAACGTTCGTCCAGAGGAAGGAGTACGTCACCTGGCCAGAGGACCCTCAGGACCTCGAGTGGTTTTACGAGCGGCTCGTCTCACAAATGCTCAAAGACACCAAAGTGAAAAAGTTTGCAGAGGACAGACCTGAGCATTCACAGTCTGACGTCCCACTGGAGAATGAGGACGTCATCGAGCTCGAGAACATCGGAGCGTGAACTCCGACTGTGTGCTGAAGAGACAACGCTTTAATCTGGAAAACCTGCTCCACCCTGCTGGTGTCACCAGGACGCAGCATGTGTTGTCCGTTACGTGTTGATATGATGATAATGCAGAAGAAGGTGCCTGAGATAATTCATGCTGTACTTAACTATTCCAGGGCACTGATTTCCATTTAGACAGTCAGGTTTATTGTTAACTGTTAAATATATATTTGTCACAAGTGTTTGATAACCACATTTGAGGGATCATTTTGTATGTATGCTGATATATCCACGTTCTTAAATCCTTATTATCGGTGTTGGCATCTGCCCCAAAAATTGAGTATCTGTGAGGCTCTGCCAGGAAGTTAGTACTGAGGCTCCTGAGTACGATGAGGAAGAAGTTCTCCTTTTGCTTTTTTGATTCACCTTTTATTTTAAGTATTTAATGTGACGTCTGCCACAACCTGCTGATTCTACTCTGCTTGTGTAAAATACTTTTGCTGCTGTGTTTGCAGCAGCGCTCCACAACTGTACAAAGAAATAACTGTTATTATTATTGGAATTAATCAAATCTGAGTCTGAAAACTTGCTAGTCGGCTCCCGTCACTTGTTCACCTGAAGAGCCTACAGGCAGATATCACGTCTTTGAAACACAGACGGTCACTGAACCGTGTTATACGAGTGCAGCTCCAGGTCGACCTGAACACAGGTGTGTAAACAGAAGTGTGTGTTCAACTGTGTTTGTTAATATTTGATGAGCTGCTGTTGATCTGATGATCCCGACGTTACGTTTGTTTGCACAAATTATTTTCCAGAATCTCAAAATAAACCTTTTTTTTCTCCAAATGGTTTGATGAGCAGTGATTATATTTATACCGGCCTGAAAAAGAAAAGCAGTACATGTAAAGCAGCTGATTGCAGCTCAGTCACCAGTTGGCGACATTTTACATTTCTGGAAACTACAGATGTGCCAAAACTTTCATTTCAGCTTCATGATGTGACGACGCTGCGCTCATGGTCCGGTCAGGTTTAGGAACAGAAACCACTCGGTTAACAGAAGTAAAAAACGATGTTGTGGCTTGTTTTGGTTCTGTTTCCACAGATTGTCGTGGAGGCTTTTCAAAAGTACCAGAATGATGTCGCAGCGTCGTCTGCGTCCAGACTCTCATTACGTCTCTCTGGAGTCACTCGTGTAGGAATACTGACACCTACTGACGACCTACAGCTGCTGACTGACATTAACACTGAACTCCGAAGAATTCCTGCTTCGTTTAACTTTCTTCCCTGTTCGGACACATAGAAAAATAACCAGAACCCTCTAAACTTACAGTCGATCCACAAAATATCTTTTTATATTAATCAGAACCTGTTGAAAACAGTCTTGAACAGTGGTCTCTCACTTGACACTGTGGCCTACAGCTGTATCTCAGGACATGACATCAGCTCATACACGTGTCATCTGAACGTGTTGAGACACATGTTGTATGAATGTTGATAGAATCTATGAAACATTTAACGTGTCTGTTGTACCATCTCACATTTAATTCTGTCGGGAGGGCAGAAACTTGACGATCAGAAATGATTCGACATTCGTTGGGATCTTTTGTCTCTAAACTACCTCGATCTCTGCCGTGGTTCTCGTCCACCGAATGTAAACCTCTATCTGAAAGACAGTATGACAGTTTTCATGTTTTCATGTTTTTAAAAATCAAATCCTCAGATCTAATATAAAAGATATCAACCAAAGACCGTATGGAAAGAAAGCACGGGGTCCAGCGGCCCGACTGAGTAAAATGAAGAAGGAGCCCTTTGTATTTTTACTGACTGTCTTCACCACTAGATGGCGAGTGTCAGCCGTGAGTACTGACTCTTCCTGTCGGCCTCGGATGATCAGTGAGAACCCACCTTCACTGCTGAGGGTTCAGTGATCGTCACATCAAGACTGTTTCTAATCTCTGTGGGCGTGTCACATTCAAGGATTCCTGTTAATGACTCTATTTCATCATGACAGCAACTGCAAACCATCCGATCTCTGGAAACACTGTTGGTGTGTGGGACTGTAAGATGAGAGTGAGTCTGAGGTCAGCCGGTTTCCTTTCATTTGAGCCGTGCGTCTGAAAACAGGAAGCTACTGGGCAGAGGAAAGCTTCCGTCCTGTTGGCCCCACCGCCTGCATCCTCCCAGCCTTTATGAGCCAGCTGTTCTGAACATTACAGCCCGTCTGCAGGCTCCTGCTGCTTATACACTGTGGACAGTCCATTAATCTGAACGCAGTGCAACATTAACATCTGTCCGGCCTCCTTTATTGTGCACTTGTTTAAAATTTTCTGGGATTTTTTACCAGTGTTGGACTCGGAAAACGCTGTTGGTAGCGGCCACGAAGTCGTTTGTTGCAAATCACGTTCAGATTATAAGATTATCAGCCACCTTTCGCATCAGGAGGTGGAGGGGACGGAGGCGTCACGACGAGCCAACAAGGCTGCAGGACTACAGTTCACACCACCGGATGTCTTTAAGGAGCCCTGTGAACATTCACAGCTGTTGTTGTGGCGACACAAGCCGGACCATCCCGATCTAATCCAAACCGTGATGCTTTCCTAACCCTAACCAAGTGGGTTTTGTGTGTAAACATAACCGGAGACAACAGAGAAATGGAAAGTTCATCCTCAACAAACGTGAATGTTGCAACACGAAGAAACGTTCAGTGTGAACTTCTCTGTGGTTCTGCAGAAACGTTCTTTACTAATGTTTGTTCTGGCATTTGGGTCGTTGACTGAGAGGTCGGTTTGAGAAGTACGGAGCCCTGAAAGTGACAAGAGCCAGTAAACAAATGATCAGATTAGTGGAGAATATAAGTGAATACCAATACTTCAGAATAAATCAATATAATTTAGTCTCACAGTCTTTCATGAGCTCATGTTCTCAGTTTTCTCACGCACAATATTTCCTGTTTTCCTCAACACATTTACAAAAGGTAGATTTTTGGGTTTCATTCACAGGACGGGTCCGCCGACGTCTCAAAGCGCCAATATTTAACGAGTTGGTCGTGAGACAAACGGCACCTTTAATATGTTCAGAAATCTACAGCTGTGCAAAGATGAAATTCAATTTCAGGTAGCTAGCTAAAAAGACTGATGCTCAGTGTGTTTAGCTACCAATGTTTTCTGGTAAATTAGCCACACACACACACACACACACACACACACACACCCTTGACTGCGTTGGACATGTGTGGACACACCCACCTCAGTGTGTGACCAGTGAAAGATAAATTAAAGACTGAATCAAACATTTATTTATTATTATTTATTATTTTATTTTTATTATCTTTTTGTTAGTTTTAAAAAAATAAAGAAAAAGTTTTAAAGTGTTATAATTTCCATGTTATTGTTTAAGTAATCAATCAGTTATCTGTCACTGGTTTCGTCTGTTTGGGTTCTGATAGATAAAAAATGATTGGCTCTCCTTCGGATCAAACGACAAAAACGGGAAACCTGCCTCTCTTCCATAAATCTGGACCGGTCCAGCAGCTCCACCAAAATCTAATTTGAAAAGTGGAAGCAAATGTTTGCCTTGTAAACAAACTCTCCAGCTCAGCAGCCTCTTCAGTTATTTCAGGCCTGCAGAAAGTACTCAGAACAGACACACATGCTTCTGAGATTCTCCCTCACGGGGAAATGTAATAAACCTGCCCCGCGGCCACAGCTAATATTTGACCTCTGTTTAAGCAAATATAATTACAGGGATGCTCACACAAGCCTGAGGAGGGATCCTCTGGGGGGGGGAGTGGACTCATCTTCACTGCAGTGGTTGAGAGGAGGAGGAGAATAAAGGCGGCCGTGGAGAATCTGAGGCCGAGGGGAACAAGCTGATCTCTGTGAGCCAAAATAAGATCGCTCCTTCCACACCGTAGCATCAAGTGAGCCCAGTGTGGGTGGTTCACTTACGTAACGTGTTTTATGGGACTTGTTTGTTTGTGGAAGTGTGTTTTGAGGTTAAGGGCCGTGATGACGGGGATGAGAGGAAAGATCCAGCAAGCAGCCCAGTGGTACTTTTCCTCCCTTCTCTCTTCTTTCTTCTTTCAAGCCAGAGCAGCGTCATCCGTCCCGTTTCCAGCTGCTATTCTGAGCCAAGGTTGAGGTGGAAACACATTTCATGTTGAAAACTAACGCCTGTTGATGACTTCTCACAGAGCAGCGCCTGAGACGTCAACGCAACCCTTTAAGATGGTGATGAAAGATTGGGTCCGAAATTATGATTTAATGTGAATAATTACACATTAAAACGAAATGCGAGATCTGCGAGAGTGTGAAAAAGACTCATCTGTGCTTCAGGATGAGCTGCGTTGTCCCCAAAACACACCCACTGTGAAACCTACTAACTAACTTAGAGCAGATCAGCCTCCAGATTGAACACTGGAGGAAAGACAGGCAGCAGGAAGAGGACTGACTTTACTTCTTTTCCCAGCTGACCTGAGGGGGGAACAGGTGTTTCTGCACCTGGCTGCAGATGGAAATAAGGACAGAGTAAGTTGAAGGGGTCATAGAAGGAAACGGGCGCGTTACGTCTACGTCTGTCAGCTGTAAAACAAGGCAACAGGGAATATAACCCTCTGGACAGCTGATGAGAGATGATGTAGTTCCTGTTTCTAACATCTGTCTCTCTCACCGTTGAGCGCTACAATTTCTTCCTGAGCTAGTTGCTAAATTTGCCCATCTGTCGATTTGGTACCGGTACGTGTGTTTATCAGTTTTGCTGTAAATGTCTTGCTGTTGCCCAAAATGTTACGATGACAGGGATGAGACTGAAACACAGCAGCACAGTCGAACAACAGGCTGAAAGATGGAGTCAAGGTCCTTCAAGCAACTTCCTTCAGACACACGTGGTCATTTAATCCATTGTTGTTGTAAACATATTGATTATAGCTGTGCTCCTTTAATATTTTCACAATAGTTTGGAGAGGGCTGTAATACAAAGCAGTCGTGAAGAGGTCCTGTTCCAAAGAGAAAACCAGCAGAGCAGTCAGCAGATTTTGCTCCAGTGCTTCTCTGGAAATGTTATGAAAGAGCAACTCATTTAAAATCTATATTTTTTTAGACAAACTGCCGATGGCAGGCGAGTTGTTTGTTCAGTGCCTTGTGCCAGACTGTTGTCTCCCTGTAATTAGCGCCGTCTGCCTCAGCAGGCCTTAAAGTTTTCAGTTGATGTAATGCATGAAATGAAGCGCACAATGCCAGTTTTATTATTCTCTACCCATCTATCAAACCCGGTTCTGAAATGGGGTTTTGCCACTTTGGCACCGAGTGGTAACTGAAGTGGACTGACCTGAATTTGTAGCTTTGAGAAGATGAGATCCGTCTCACAAGCTGTAATAAAATATGATTATTATACTTGTGTAAGTCGAGGCTACATGACCTCAACGACCTCGGGTCAGAGGGAACAGATCTGCTCTGAAGGCGCCAGCAGTTATGAGACAATGAAACAGGTGTTGTGATTAAAGATACATCCTCGTCTCATTTTATGGACCTGTGTGTGTGTGTGTGTGTGTGTGTGTGTGTGTGTGTGTGTGATTAGCAGAGCAAACATTAGCAGAAAGCAGGACAGTAGTGATAAAAAAAGACATTTTAATCATACAGTATATCTGAGGCATGTGGCGACTTGCACACTGAGAATCTAACACGAGCTCCCACAAACACAAGAAGTGTCAGGTAACAACTTTGAACCAGCTTGTAAACGTGGCGCGTTTCCACCGTCGCCGCTGATGTAATCGTATCTGACAACGTTTATAGATAATCACACACAATATCACAATACAGATGCTGTACGACTCGACGTTGGTGCAAACGGCTGCTGTGTGAGTATATTCAACACTTCAGTTAGCAACATGTCATTGAGGTGTGTGTGAAACTTCCCATAATTTCCCATAATGATGTAGCTGTAATAACAGTGCGTGCTTCACTGTGAAATCAAACAAAATGTGGTGAGTACAAGAAACATGTAAACAGAATATAGTGAGCGGGTCCAAGGAAACACGCTGAGGCACTTGGTCAACAGACACGTCACAGACCTCGTCTGACTGCAGATACACTGTACATGTCATTCCTTGTTTTTTGGACGTCTGCCATTTGTTCTGAATTAAGATCTTATTAAAATATGGATTTATCATCAACACAAGCTTTCAGAGGAGGGATTAGTGTTTACTGCAATAGGAGGCACGCTGGTTTCAGTTTTTGGTACGTTAAACTCTGAAGCTGAATTGCACTTCACTTTCAACGTCCTGTTAAAACAGTAGAGTTTCTTTGGAGAGGCGGAGGACGCCCGCTGTCTTTTGGAGTTCTGCTTGCACTTTTTGACACTGTCCTCCCGTGTGACGGGAACGCTGTCCAGCTTCTCCTGGTTACCAGGGATTTTACAACAAGCATCCATCTGCGTTGTTGTATCTGTGGTCGTGGTGGTGGACACGTGATTATCACCACCACAGTGCTCACCGTGCTTTGCTGTCTGTCTTCCTCTGTTTGTGTATGGTGAGTCCGGTGGGGGGGAGGGGCACTGAGTCTGAGGTTGTGTTGGGGCCGGGCTGCTGGCCGGGCTCGAGGGCCTTGTTTCATGTTTCTGATCGTCCTCTTGTCCCCCGGGCTGTGAGCCAGAGACTGAACCAGGAGCTGGGTCCTGGTTCAAAGCTGTGCTCGTGGACCTCTGCTCTCTGGCTGAACCGGCCTGCAGGCTCGCAGCGTGGATGCACTTCCTGAGATGGCAGCTGTGGGCAGGTCCTTGCCTGGGGGCCACCACTCTTCCCTGGGAGCAGTGGTGGAAATGGACAGGGGGGCAGTGGATGTAGTGCATTCGGCACTCCATGTGTGTGTAGACTGGGTCCAGGGTCGCAGGTAACAGGGCTGCATTCTGCTTGCTCGGGCTGCTTCCTGAGAGAGGGAAGAGCTGAGGGGTGGGAGGGCAGGAAGGAGAGTCCTGGGGAGGCTGAGCACAGGAGTGGGGGGTCCACTGCTGAGGCAGGTGAGGAGGAGGGTCCCCACATGTGCAGTTAGTGTTCTGAGAGTACTGACACCTGGATGGTGTGCTGAGCGCGGCTACAAGCCCGTTCTCAGGTCCGGTCCTGCCCCCCTCAGTCTTACTCTTATAATGGACGTGTGAATAAGGGCCGGTGTGGTGGTGCGGAGGAATCCCATTAAAAAGCTGAGTACACACCTCCTGCTCCTCTCTGGGTTTGTCTTCAGTCTTCTGACCGGACGCCAGCGGCTCCAACTCATAGTGCTCCGCCTCCCCACCCCTGCCGTCCAGCTGGTACTTCCCCAGGCCGGAGCCTTTCCCCTGAGAGGAGGGGCTCATGGACGTGACCTCCGAGAACACCTGACACTGCAGCTTCTTGGGCAGAGGGATCTGGCCGCAGGTCCCCTGGGGCCCCAGGCAGCGACACATGCACTGAAAGAAGAAGGTAGCAAAGGCCCAGCTGATGCACATGATCAGCATCATGAACGTGCCGAGCTGAGTGTAGGCCAACACGGTCGAGGGCATCATCATGGCCCCCGCAACAAAGGTGGTCAGCGCCGCCATGGCGATAGCAGAGCCCATGCGGCTAAGCGAGAAAATCACCTTTCCTTCACGGTCCGGCTCTGGGGCGAGCCGGTAAGCCACGCCATAGTGGACAGCGAAGTCCACAGACAGCCCGACTGCTACGGAAATAGTGACGGACTCCAACACGTTGAGCTCCCAGCCCAGAAGCACCAGGGAGCCCACTGTGACGAATATGGTCCCTGCGATTGACAGGATGGCGTAAAGACTGATGATCACATTCCAGGTCGTCAGGAGCATGACACTGAAAGCCACAGCCACCGACAGCGCCATGGCTATCAGAGTGCCGCCGGACAGGCTGTCCTGCAGGTCGTAGAACTCCAGGTTGCTGATGAACCAGCCGTGGCTCAGGCCTGCTGGGGCGTAGCGCAACTCCTCAGCGATCCAGGTGTCCACCTACAACACAAACACAAGCAATGTTAGCAGGAGCAGCAAACATATTGGTGCTGTTACTGTAATGCAGCCTTTAAAACAAGGACAGGACAACACATCCATAATATAAGAAGATGTACAGTCTCATATCAGGTTGTGTGCAGGTGTGTTTGCTGTAACGTGAAATGTGACCCACCTCTCGGTAGAACTGGTACATCTTCTCATAGGCCAACGTGAAGAGGTAGGTGCTCTGAAACTCTAACACTATGGCTCTGATGGTGTCGTTGATGTCGAACCGAGGTCCAGGGGTCTTGCTGTCCAGATGGTAGTTGGTACTCCGATCCAGCTCCATGATGGCTCTCTTGATGCACAACTCAAAGACATCCTGCTTGTAGGGGAAGGTGGACTGACTGCAGCAGGGGTAGACCGACGCCTCCTCACAGTCCTGGTTCTCCATCCACTGGTAAATAAACGGTGGTTATACTTTACAAATATGTCTTCAACATTCAACTGTCTTAACTTTGTATTTTAATGAGAAATGTTTTGTGGGCTAAGAAACTTGCCCAACTTGCCGTCAGCATTAGGGTTAGTGGGTCTCACCTGTTTGAATGTCTCGATGAAGCAGCTGGTGAAGTCCTGCTCCTCCGACTGAAAGACGAAGCTCTGATTTCTGAGCTTCTGGCAGAAGTTGAGGATCCACAGCTGAGCTGCAGGACTGGCGATGTTGAAGCTGCTATCCAGCATCAGCTTTCCCTTGTTTTTGGGATTCAAGGGGTCCCCGTTATCCACGGGTGTCACGCCCCAGATGATGGTGATGGGCATGTGGAGCTCCTCGCCGTGATGAACCCTCTCAAACATGAAAAGCTTCTTGTACTCTGCGTCGTAGCGCTCGAACGGGTGCGAGGATCGGAACACCTGAAACTCTGCCAGCTCCAGAGACGGGAGCTTCATCTTTGGGTTGACACAAACCACATAGGCCCCGCCCACCGTCATGGCGAGGAACCAGAAGAGCCAGAGGTAGCGCAGTTTGATGACTATGCAGGGCAGCACCTTCTCAAAGAAGATCCTTGACGCCTCAGAGACAGTAAAGAGGCATTTGCTGGCCTTCTGACAAAGACCTGCCCAGAACACCCGGGTGCAGACACCTCCCTCCTGGTGCGGAGGCTTGGTGCAGGGGAACACATTAGGCAGGTAGCGTTCATGCAGCACCACCACAGCAGGAAGCCAAGTCACCATGAGAATATAGTTCACCAATATGGCAGTACCGGCGTAGACACCAAAACAGCGAATGGCGGTGATGTTGCTGACGTAATTGGCATAGAAAGCTGCAGCGGTGGTGAAGCTGGTGACAAACATGGACAAGGCAGCATGTTGTAGCGTCACACTGACCGTCTCTGACAGCTCGGCATGCAGCTTATCAAACTTGGTGTAGTTCCACACGTCGCAAAGCACAAAGGCGTCGTCTGCACCGATGCCCACCAGGATGATGAGGGCCGTGAGGTTCATGAAGGGGAAGAACTCAAAGTTGAAGACCATTCGGTAAAGAAAGTAAGACACGATCAGTGAGCTGATGATGGCTATTATCGTCATCAGAGTGATGAAAACTGAGCGTGTGTACACACACATGACCAGCAGGACGATCACTATGGCTATGGCAGGATACACCGTGTCTGTGAGGAGGTAGTCCTGAAAGAGGTCGTGTTTGATGCCAAACTCGATCCCTGTAACTGTGGTGATGCCGTCTGAGGCGTTCCAGTTCTCAAAATTGTCTAAATAAATGTTCATCATAGACTCTCCTTTCTCTGTGGGGGAGAAGAGCATGCTGTACTTGAGTACAGGTGGAGGAAACTCCAGGCTCTTGGGACTGAGGAAGTCTTTGTCCACCAGGAAGTGAAGGATCTGGTACACAGCGTTGTACTTGGTGCACTTCCGGGGCACACTGGCACACTTGAGCTGGTCTTTCCGTCGCAGGGCCATGTCCCAGCAGTCAGATGCCAGAGTGCCATTGTGGTAGTACTTGGCACATGAGCGCAGGATCTTGAGCGTGTGCGATACATCACGCTCTGTGATCTTCTGGCAGGACGACCTGTTGGTGAGGACGGCAATGTAGTTACCAAGTGTCCAGCTGGGACAACAGGAGGCATCGTTAGTGCGCTGACAAAGACTCCAGTAGTCCCGATGGGAACGCACCTGGGGACAGAGACAAACAAAAATATATAGTTAGAACAGACAGAAAGAGTTACGTGCTTCAATTGTAAAACTTGTTTAAAAAAGCAACTGCTAATTTTCAGTTTCAATGAAAATGTTTAGTCACATTTGTCAGACTTTTGGGTGAATGTGTGATCAAAGTCGCTGCACCGTGCAGCTTCTTTAAGTTTGGACTAAACTCTTGAAGCTGACTCTGTCTCACTGTCTCAGTATCTTCAGTTTTGCTCGTGGCAGAGGATCGTGCTGTCCCACATACTGTACGTACCCTTGTGTTGTCCAGATTGCACATAGATTTGATGGCCTGAATGCTCCACAGGTTCTTCCCCTCGGCTGATGTGAACACCAGTCTGGAGTAACTGTCACCTGCAGAGAGAGTTTTATTACTTGAATGGGAAAACCATTTTTCCGGGATTAATAAAAGTTAGGAAATATGAAACCAAAACAACTCTACCATCTGCCCGATATCAGCTCCTACCAAAGCTATGTAGAAGATGTGCAGCTATACCTGCTGTTTGGTTTTCTCTTACCTCTCACATACATTATACATGTCATGGCATCATATCAGTGTCTGAGATTAATCTGAAGCTGCCCAACATTATATTTTTATGTAATGTCTGTATTCAAACTCTCACCTGGAACATCACAGAAGAACTCTTTACTGAAGTCCCACTCTGCTTGCCGTTTGTCTCGATCGAAGTGCTCATCGGGCCACCGCGGCTCCTGGTGACTGCAAAACAACGAGAGATTAACACTGTGATTACTCTGATGTTCAGAATGAGGTGAAAAAGGTGGAAAAGTGGCTCTAAGTAACAATCTGTAGCAATTTACATGTATTAATCACTTTTATATTGGTCATATGTGAGTGGTTTGTAACGTGACATGAAAAATGAGACCTTCCCCGTCGGAGCACCTTTAAACTTGAAACATTACCAGGATCTTCAGACACTGTTTGAGTCTGATACTGTTTCTTAATGAGTCTTTAATGAGCAACGACTGATGCATTTAGTACGAAGTCTGTTTTAAATTGTATTTATTTTGTTCTCTGAGTTTTACAGCACTTTGTAAGATTATTTATTATCATTATTATTTGTAAGATTAAGGGCTGGAGATAAAAACAAAACACTGTACCCCTGGAGAAGAAAACGGTACTGTTGCTAATCAGTCCAGTCCAAGAGGGAATAAAGGAAGACATGTTTGCATAAAGATATAAATCACCAAACAGTGAACAGAGATGTTGTTGCGTCTGAGGCTGCATCATACAAAGTGAAGGAAGCAGATCTGATGCTTAGTAATGAAATAAGCAGCAGTAATTGCTGTTCCCACAGAAATCAGATGAATGACTCACTACAGTATCAGCATACTAGTGTCATTATAATAATAATCATAATAATGGCTCTGACTGAACAGGGGGCCGGAGCGGGTGATGTGCAGACAAGTCTTTGGCATATGTGTGTATGTGTGTATGTGTGCGTGTGTGTGTGTATGTGTGCACTTTTTGTAAGAATAATGCTGCAGTGTAGCGCAGTGCCTACATGCCAGTGAGCGAGCGAGAAAGGCAGAGTAATCAGGTGGCTGTCAGAGAGAGACTGAGGGGTTGACAGACGGAGGGGATGAAGCACGGGAAGCTTGCTGACAGCAGCAGAGGCCTCTCGGTACACCGTATGCACATAAGTACACAATTACATCTGCAGACAGAGTGTGGAGGGAGACGGACGGTAAGACAAAGGCAGCCACAGACACAGCAGGAGACAGAGAGGAAGACACAGGCTGCAGCTGGAGGGACAGATTCTCGAATCTGCAGAGTGAAGCTGCAAGTTTGAGAAATTCTGACCACGTAGATACAGGACATCAAGTCTGAGGCATGATTTTGGTGTCACTGTAACAGGGCAGAGAAACAATATAAAGGCAGATGGGAGACTTAAAGAGGTCATATTCTGCTTTTTGTGTTTTTGCCTTTCCTTTATTGTGTTATGAAGCATTTTTGTGCATGTAAAAGTTCTGCAAAGTGGAAAAAGCCAAAGATAGTTACTCTCTCCCACAGAAAACACTCCTGCACTGCCTGAAACACCTGGTTTGGAGTTGAGCCTTTACTTCAGTAACTTATGTGCATCACTATGTAACATGTGTTATATAAAAATATATGTTTATATATTTATAATAACATATTTACACTCCAGTCAGTCAGCAGACAAATAGCTGCTACTGCTGTAGCTGTGTTATTTTAGATCACACTACTTTGCTCTGCATTGACCCGCCCTCCTCTGCCTCTGATTGGCTACATCCTGCTCTCACCAAAGATAGAACAGAGGTGAGATGTCTCACTCTGTAGCTAAAACGGAGCGTTCAAGACACAGTGTGTAAAGAGATGCTGCAGCGATGCACCATATGAGAAAAATGATGTGTTTTTGAAGATTAAAGTAAGTAAACTTTTTCTACTAGGACGCCCAAATAAAAGTATGAACCTGAGAATTAGCACAATATGACCTCTTTAATTTGTAGTTTGGGAGAAGCCTAACTTTGATTTAAACTACAGTAAACATCAATACTGGTTTTGCAGATATCAGATATGAGCAGTGATTTGAATGCTTCGTGCATGAAGACCAGAAAAGTGAAGTCAGAGTTAGAAACTGAAAAACATGCAAAGACCTGCTCTTGATTAGTGAACAGTCTCCCACTGACAGCACACAGTGGACGACCTTGTGGATGGACAGATCTCCACTTTGCTCCCCTTTTCTCTCAAGAGAGGACTCAGACTTTTCAGCATGTCCGTCAACAGCATCCTTCAACTCCTCCACCGCCCTCCCCCCAATCCTCCCACTCCAGTCTCCAATCCCGACTCCCTCGACCCCTCAATGAGGGAACGAATAATTATAATATGGGCTGCTATTGTGAGAAAACAGTATTTTTGCTTTGGTGCTGAGTGCCGTTGGATTGTTGCCCCATTAATGTGAAAAAATGAAGCGTTTTCTGCGAGTAGCTACATCAGCGGGAGGTTTTTGAACACCATGTTGTCAGTGTATGTTAGTATAATTCTGGAAATGTCACTTTTGGGATTAAACAGTGAAGAAGGTCTTCAGTGCTGTTAAACAGAACGTAAGAAACAGCATGTGTGGGTAGTGTGAGAGGTGTGTGTGTACTTTTTGGCCTGCTCATCAGCATATTTGAAGGGATAGTTTGCCAGCGTTGCTTTGTAGCCCGTGTTCTTCACCATGTTGTTCCATGTGACCAGTCGCTGACCAATGGCTGTTCCCCGTGGCTCAAAACCCTTTTAGGAAGAAAGAAAATGATAGAGACAAGTGTTGATAATAAAACAGTGGATTCTCTTCTTCTTCACTTTTTTTTTTTACTTTATACCAAGTTTCTATTTGAAGAAGTATTTTGGAAATGTCAATCACAGTTGTCAGGGGATGAGACCAATGATCTCTTGATCAAGACTTGATAGTCAAACACTGTGCTGACAAGAAAGCTAAGAAAATCTAAACCAATCTTGATCTAAAAACCAAAATATGAAATCGAATCATGGATTTGGAGAATTTTGACGCCCCTCACACTGACCGTTGTAGTTGTCATTCATTGGATATCTATTCATCTTGATATTTGCACACTTCACCTCCCACCATCACACTGCTTCTATGAGCTCATACTGGATTGAATGGTTGCTCATGGAGGCGTACAACGTATCACAGATCACATATCTGCGAGTGGATCTCGTGCACAGTGATCTGGGTTGTCAACATTACTCCCAACACATAAACAGAACCACACCTGCTCAGTACCGAACCAAATGAAACTAATAAGATATTCATACAGAACACTGGGGAGGTGCTGGTCCATACGTGTGGTGGAAAAACTTTTATCATTTTAAATCTTCTGAGCTGAAGCCGACTCCACTGACCACACACCCTCAGAAATCAATTTTCAGGAGAGTTTATTATGAAAGAAGCGTATGGTGGGTCGCACTCACCAGCAGAGGGTCCGAAAAATCAGGCAGGTCGGGCACCAGGATGCCCACGAGAGCGCACACCACGATGAGCACTGTGCACACCCCCAGCACCACCACTGGCCAATCAGCTATCAGCTCGGCATAGCTGGAAACAAGGAGGAGACTTTAAGTAACATACAGGATACGCCTCCCGTCATATATACATAGAAAGATAAACACAAGACTATTACTCATTCAAAATTTACTACATATCAAAAACTCTAGAAGTGATGCTTAAGAGTCAAACGGAGCCAGTGAGCCTGCTGATCCTCATTTGGCTGATGAGTAATTCAAAATACTGAGAAAAGGATGAACTTTTAATTACTGAATAATTACATCTGGATGAAAAAAGGGGCAATGAGAGGGAAAAGGAAAACATGAGTTGAAGCGTGCTTGATTTCGGCCTCGCTTGATTAGATATAGTGTACACCAGTATCCATCCCTAAGCAATACTCATAACACTTGTGATTTTGGCTCTAAACCTTTCTGAAAGCCCTGGAAAAGCCTTAATCCTTTATTAAACAGTGTCCTGGATTAGGTTTGAGACTGCAGTATAATGGAAAGATGAGGAGATCCAAGTCGCTGGCTAACAGAGGCCAGGTACAGAGAGAGAGACGCACAACTCCCGTCGATAACTCTCATGACTCACTGCTGAGGAATGACAGCTCCACGGGAGCAGTGATGGATGGATGACAGGAATAAAGGGAGGAGGAGGAGGAGAGAGCTTTGTAGTCCAGAGCATCAACACAGAAGAAACAGATTTTGGCAGGTCTTACCTTTTGGGGAATCGAAAGGGCCTTGGAGGGCTGAAAAACAAAAAGAGGGAGATAAATCAGGTTTACATTTTGAAGTCAAAGCAACAGCCAATCAAAAACAGATTTGTAGAGACTTTTGAGCAAGAGTGGACATCTTTTCTTCATAATCCTGGTTTTTTCCTCCCCCAGCAGCGAGCACACCTTGGGGTACTGGACCACTGCAAACATTAAAACTGACGTGGCTGTCAAAACCACTTTCCAGTGAATTTATCATAATGCTCCTGGCTCTTTTTTCACAAAGTGCTTGTGTTTCTAACATAGATGTGCCACACACAGACAACTGAGGCCGAGTATAAAACAAATACATTAACACTAAAGACTGAAACAGACATGAAAACTCCTGCCTGGCTCACACTGACCCTGAGGGATTTCTTGATTGAACTCAAACCACATCTGAAGGGGGTTTCAGGTCAGCTCAAACCAAAGTAAAGCCCCAAATGCTCCAAATAACTGTATAACAACAATTTTCAATCTGATCTGAGCTTAAACCCATGCAGCTACACGAGAAATGTGACATACAGAAACACAAAGACGCACATGACTGAGACTTTTTCAGACAGTTTCTCCTGGTTCGTTTCCTGTGATGTGGCCTCCTGAAATTGGCACGTTGGACCCAAACACACACCAACACACACACACTCGGGGCCTATCTGGACTTCTCGTCAGCTCCTCCTGGGAGCGGTGGGGAGCGTCCGGTATGCCGGGAGCAGCAAACGCCCCGGGTGGAGGGGAAGAGGAGGGAGGGAGAGGAAGTAGGAGAAGCAGATATGGCCGCCTGATCACAGCGTGGCTGTGGCAGATAAATGATACGGGCTGAAGACGTCGGGGGGGATATGAGGACTAGTGTTTGTGGAGAGAATACAGGAGGAGGGAGGAAAGTGACAACGTGCCAGGAGATACTGTTATTTCCTGAAAGGAAGCTCCAAAAGATTTAAATGTCTTCTCATTTACAACTGGTATTAAAATGCAATCTCACTGTCTTGCTCATGTCAGCAGATCTCAGTGTAAGGGCTGTAAATCTCAAGTTTCACCACGACACGATATTTGCTGATATCACAAGTCTGCAGTGATACGATGTCGATTCGAGATGATTTCGATATGAGATGATCTCATATGTCCATTTAACACAATCAGTTACATTTATATCAACTCACAAAAAGAAACTAAAATATGATTTGACAGTTTTATTACTTAAATTATTTTTATCAGTGGCTCCAGACATTTAAATGGAAACAATCTGTTGTCTTTAATGAAAACAAAGCTCTGTTTAGAAAGGAGCTGAGCATGGAGGGAAACGTGACACAGACGTGCCGTGGGAATTTCAAAATAAAGGTGTATCTTAAAGATGGCGGCGATTTGAATCGATGTTTTCACTTTGCATCGATGCTGTTGGATCGTTGATCACTGAATCGATATATCCATCCAGATTAATGTATCGTTTCAGCCCTATACACCCCGTGTTTCGGGCCGTTTTAAAGCCACCCGTCAAAGGTAGCTCCAAAAACATGAAGGGCATCACAGAGGAGAGCGTTCGCTTCACTGAGACGGCATCAATAACCACCCAGACGACTCCCCGTCAGACGAGGGGCAGACGCAGCAGATGGGCCTCTTCTCGGATTAGACGGACATTTTCAGACATACCCCATCAGAAAAGACATTTGTAAAGATAAATGTTCTGCTTTAATAGCCCAGCTAACAGCTAAGTGTATTTCTCAGTGCATCACAGATTGTATCCACATCTCCACTGTGTGAAATCTGCCCTTAATTTACCCTCAACAATGACACAGAGAGTTCAGTGGTCGCTCTCTGCTGCAGCCAGTCATGTTATTAGCACTCAGGATATCAGTGCTGTGATTTAAGGCCGGAGAGGCTGCTGTTGTATTTTCGCCCGTCAGAGCAACATGTGGGGAATGTTATAATTAGTGGTAATGGGACGCACAAATGATCCGGAGCTATTGGTGAGGAATTTTACTCCACGGGGGGAGGGGAGGGTAGGAAGGCTGTAAATCCCTTTCAAGGCTTCACTGGACACATTAATATGACAGCCAGATGTCAAGTGTTTGTTTTTTTGTTGTTGTTGAAAAACTGTCTGGACGTTGTTGTTGTTGTTGATGATGATGTTGATGTTGCAAATGTGATAAATATGTAAATGTCACTTGACAGAGTTATAGATGAGAATCTGTTTTTGATATTCTAACTCAAATATCAAATTATTCTTGATTATAATAATATTACTGACTTCTTCCTTAAGTTGGACTTTCCCTTCAACTTACAAAGTGACCTTTGACCCGGTTTAAACCAACAATGCTTAATGAAAACCACATTTTCCGTTTCCCCTTCTTTGAACTAGTAGCCAAGGGAAAACTCTGTATTGCTAATGTAATTCCTTTCGCTCTGTCTCCTGTCTTTCCATGTATGGCCTTGAACTGCAGACCTCAGGACACAGATATGGCCCAAAATGGAGGAGACGAGTTATTGGAAATAGTTGGAATGGATTCATAAAAGCGCCTTCAGGCATATCTATTTGTCTGCTGAGCGTCTGTTTTGAATTTTGGTCTGCAGCGCTTCAATCTGAGTCCATTTCAGCCAATTGGACGAAAGCGTAGCATACCTGAACCCCGCCATTTGGCCCCCAGAAATTTAAGCGATGAAGATGACATATATCAAAAATCCGTCAAGCCAGCAGCAATAACTTATTCTGCTCTCTTAAAACTCAGGTGACCTTTCTTGTAACGATTTTAGGAGATTAAATCCAGATTTGGCAACTTTGGGACCTTTATTTTGGCCTCAGTCTGTCAATAGGTCATAAACCAACACACAGCAGACCTTATTCACATGAAAATAAATGTATAAAGAAAATGCCAGAGGGGGGAGGTGGGGTGCTTGGTGTGTAGAGGTAGTGTTGACTGATGGTTACAGAGGCTTTAAATTCAGCAGGATGACAACCCACCGCGTCAGGTTTCCTCCCCGACTCTCTGATCACAGACGCTCATGACACCTCGAAAGAAAACTTAAAGCGCAGACTCTCTCTCGTCCTTTCTACCTCCTCCCTCTCGCGGCTTCTGCCCCCTCTCTTATTTTCATTCCCTCTCCCCCGGCCCTGACTAACCTTTCAGTGTTATTCTATTTACCAGAGGGAGAGTGTTTCTGGATCACTGGGCTAATTAATAAGGTAAACACAGACTGCCAGCCGCTCACTCAGCGCTGTGCTGACAGAGTGGGGAAACAGAGAAGCAGTCGGGGGCTGCGGAGTGTGTGTGAGGCTAAGCTGTGTTCATGTGTGGGTCTGCTTACAGGACCTACACACCAACAGTTGAGAACTTTTGCAAGGTGATCCAAAATGGTGGTCAGAGATGGTGTTTTCGGAGAGAGCTGATTTTGAGCTTTAAGGCCAAAGTGTCGTCTGACCACATCTAAAGGGAGAAGCGTTCGTGCCGGACCCTTTCGGACAGCCTCTCCCAGTGATGTGTTTGTGTGCACACGGGCCAATCGGTGCTGATGATCGCTGGATTGTCAGTTTCAGAAAAGTTACAAATATTGTCGGAAGTAGCCTCCAAATCCAAAGTTGGAAAGCTGCAGGTTGGAAGGCTTTCAGATGTGTGTGGGACAAGATTTATGAGACCGATCTTATAAAGTTTGACACGTGATAAACCTGCAAAATCTCAGAGTTTAGTGGCTTTAAGTGCATCAAAGTGTATCACTCAGAGAAGTGTGTCAGGGGAGGAAATGTGTGGATACGACAATATTTTTTGTCCACCTTAAAATATTCTGTCTCACTGCTTTTGCATAATAAGTAACAATTCTGCATTAGAATATCTTAAAAAACGACAAGCTGTATATTTTGTTTAATTATTATGTACTTAGATGTCTCAAACAATGTTCAGACCCAAACAAATAAAAACAAACAAACATCAGAGTAGGTGTTATCATATTGAAAAACTTTCATTTTGACTGTTTTGATGTTGAGGTGAGCAGTTTTCTGATCTGAGTGAATGTGACTGTATTTGCCCATGAATGCGCACGAGTATCTGTATGTGTGTGTGTGTGTGTGTGTGTGTGTGTTATTGTACCGGACTGTGCACGTGTGCCGGAGGGGGTTGAGGGTTCAGAGACAGGGGGGAGGGGGGTTAACTGTCAACAGACGGGCAGGTAAATATTTCATGAACAAGGCCTTCAAGTCGGAGCAAGAGCAATTACTGTCAAACGTCGGGCTGCTGGGCCCGCCTCGGCCTGATTAGTGCCTCGCTGGAACGCTGCACACAATTAGAGGCTCGACCTAGCCATGAAATAGGTCCAAGCGACCGGCACTCTCCTCTAAATGACATCATGAGACTAGTTAGGCAGAAAAACACTGCGCTGTGCCTGACAGAAGGCCTGTGTGTGTGTATATCTATACAAAGACTCGTATGGCTGAAGCAGAATACTGACAGGGATATTAACAATCTCCAAAGTGAGCCTCCGTGTACACAAGATGACATTAACAAGACTGTAAATATCAAATAGGCCCAAAGGGAATAAAACCACGACAGTGTTAACACTTTGTGACGCACAAACAGTTCAATGAACAGCTCTAATGTCTGAAAATGAACTTTTTACCTTTGCCATTATTCACACTGAGGTCCAAATGGGGCTTTTTAAAGAAGCACATGAAAGTGTGTGTTTGTCTAAATAAAATGAATTAGGATGAAATTAGCTGAGCAGCGCTTCTGTAAACAATCATAAAATCCAGCAGTGTAAACACTTTGACTACTACAACTCAGCACATGAGAGAGACACCCGACCAGAGTCAGAACGAGGGTTATAAATCGGACACTCTGTGGTTCCCAATGGCTTCAATATTTTCTCCAGCACACTCCTCCGGCCCGTTCTAACCTGAAAAATGTGACAACTGAGAATATACAATCTGTCACAGGAAACAAAAGCAGAGATAATAAGTTAGAGGAAAGCTGGATGATGGAAGGTATATTATCTTCAGCAGTAACACAGAGTGATTCACGGGGCATCATGTTTCCAACAGGCCTCCAATAAACACGGGAACAGGCCTGTGCTGTTTAAACACAAAGTTTAAATGGAGGTCAGTCGGGGACACTCTTCCCTCATTATCACAGAAGAAGTGTACGGAGCGCCGTGAGGTCAAACTTCTATTGTGTTTATTATACGTCTTTGTGTTAGAGTCATTTCACCTGCTACATCTATTTTTTTTATCTATCTCTGGCTGCAAATAACAATTATTTTCATTACAGAATATTTTTGCGATTACTTGATAAATTGTTTGATCTTTAAAAATCTCAGAAAAGCTTCTACTTAAACCAAAGGTGACGTCAACACAAGTCCAAAACTAACGTATAATTAATTTATGATCACATCAGACAAAGAAAATCGGCCAATTCTCATAAATTAAACAAAATTCTGCTTTTAAAATAGCTGCCGCTGAATTTTCTGTCACTTGCCTCGTCGCTTAATCGATTAACTGCCTTATATGTATGTTCTGAGGCAGTGAAGCTGGACGTCCATGTGTTTCCATGTCCTGTGGGCGGATCCAGTGGCGAGCGTGGCCTTTGCCGGCTGCACCTGCCATTCCCCTAAATTCTCGGAGGTGAAATACGAGGGCGCTCAAATTCCAAGCATACAGGCGGGATTTCAGCACTGTAGCCAATAGTTACAAGCTGTCAGTCAGTGTGACGTCTTTATTATGGCTGCGCCTCCACTCATCTTTATGACTTTGAGCTCACAAACCCAGAGGGGTGCAAGGGAGTGGAGCACAGAAACATTGTGAAACATCTTCGCAGAGCAAGAGATTTCTTTTGCAAGTGAAGAAAAAAACTCATTTCAGATCTTGTGTTATAAAAGTTGTAGCCATGTATGTGATTAGTACAACTCTTTCTACTACAAGGTTAGTCTGCAACAGGTGCCAGCAGGGATCTGCATTCCACAAGGTTTGAATGTGCCGGGCCAGAAAAATCTGAATCCAGAAATCCTTCCCAACCTGCCAACCTCACACTGCATGGCTGACTGCAACTGTAAGCAAGCCAGCTCTGAGCGGGTGTGTGTGGCCGGTGGGAGCAGCGGGGCTTCCTCGAAGACCTCCAGAGGTGGAACCAATGGTTTTCATCTGATGCCGCACCAGAGACCATTCAACTTCCTCCCACAGGTGTCTGTTCATACTGCTCGTTAAAAAAGAGGTCAGGCAGACGCGGAGGCGACGACCGTGGAGAGGGAGTCACGATGTGAAGCAAAACCACAAACAAAGAAGACAAACTACAGTCCACCGAGACATTTGGCTCAACCCGAAGCAGAACCCCACCTCTCCCCATACAAAGCATGTTTATTTCAGCCTGGGAGGAGAAACTTGGAACTTTCTCCTGCAAAGAGAGAATTCCCCTTCTGGAGCGAACTCACCTTATTAAAACAAGATGAGTCACTGAAGCTTATTAACAAAAAGGTTTGTGTAAGCTCAGCACTTCATGCATTAATAGAGACGCACGCATGCCTCGGCAAGGGCAACATTTCTCATTTGAGAGATGGTATAGCTACTGATCGTGCCGCTGGAGAACAGGTAAACTTTAAAATGACCCCAAAGCCAAAAGTCAGCACTCAAACCTCACCGGCCGAGGTGGAAAAGGGCGAGAAAGAAGGTGTGTTTTGTACGAGGCTAATGTTTCCCCAACATCCCAAGTTTGTCTGGTGATGTAAAGACACCTGGTGCTGCCTCATCTTTCAACGGTAAAATATTGGATAGAAGATGATATTAGATGATATTTCGAACAGTATGATTTTAGGAAAGCTGGCTCCTGTTGAGACCCTGAGGCCAGGAGCCTTAATGATGATAACTGAGTCAAACCCTGTCCTGTCTACTCCCTCAGTGTCTGTGACAGGAAGGGTGAGTGCTGGAGTCTGGAAAATTCCAAGTGAAGGTTCAGAAAGTGCACAAGAGGAAGAAGAAGCTCAGAAAAAGGTGCGTCATCAGACAGCTGGTTCGGTTTGATTCAATCAAACACTCATGTGAACGCGAAGAAGAAGAAATGAAAACCTCTTCATAACAGACACGCCCGTACTCTGCATTTAATTTAAAAGAAGGAGCATCAATTATCTGTGAACAAAATGTTCTGTTGTTTTATTAACACATAAAATATCATATGCAACAGAAAATATACAAGATGCCCTTAAAAACATGTGAGGATTCCCACAGCAGCATTCAGAGAACCAGCAGTTCAGAGACTGACTGTGTTTCTGTCGCACTCACTAATTGATACACGTGTGGTGGAGCCGGTTAGCTTATTTTAGTCCGGTCATGGTTTTTTTGGTCAGCTCATTTGGAAGAAGAGTAAAGACTTGTTCGCACCGGTCTTGCTTATTAATCCATGTGCCTGCTGCGGCCGCAACAGCAAACGCCTCCTGTTTTAGGAAAAACTACTGAGCCTCACCTCCGTCAAAGACAGAGCAGACAGATGCTCAGTGTTGCAGAACTGCAACGTTATTTAGGTCAGAAATGAAAAGACCTTGGTTCTGTAATTCTTTCAGTTTAAACCATAAACCAGCGTATTAGAGCTTCCTGCAGCAGCCTGAAAATAAGATGCTTATAACTGATAACTGATATTGTTGATGCTGTCCACTTCAGGTGGATCAAAGAAAATAAAGCCCTACAGCCGTAACTACAGTTCACATGTAGCAGTTCATCCCCTTCAAAGTCAGCAGCAGCGAGCCATCTTCGTCCAGCTGAGACCCGGCGAGCTGCTCACTCAGCTTATGAGAAGTCAGGACGTCATGCTCACACATCGGGCTTTGATCCGGCTCTATGGGGCAGCTCGGGCCTCTGATCTGGGATGGCTTTCTCTGTGGGCTTTGCTGCACACTCAGGACCTACGCTGTACGAACGAGGGGGCGCATGGAGAAATGAAAATGGCTACAAGAAAGAAAGAAAGCTGCCAGGGAAACAGAGTCAGGTGAAGACGAGTGCGTTCCTGGATACAATGCTCATTTATTTATCGATTATTTGGACAGAAATTATACTTGAGGCCACTATAACCAGTTCAGTTTGCTATCGTAATGGCTTTCTCGCTATGATGCCGGAGACCGCAGTCTGCTTACACACTCCCACAGAACCCAGAATGTGAGCAGAGCTGATGTTACTCGATAACAGACCATAAAATACGAGTGTCCCTCCAGACCAGGCTTGAAGTCTGGAGTAAAATCGCTCACCAGTGCATGACATGTTAAAATCACTCAACCGTCCCCCTCAAGAAAAGATCTTAAATAACGTTTTAATTTGCAGAAAGGAGAGCGACCACATGTTTTCTGCTTTAAACCAACACACAGGCAACATATCACAGTCAAGTCATGCACGTATATCTTAGCTTTGCGTTGGAAACGTCAGCGTACATTTATCCCGGGCTAACCTTGTAGCTCCATTTGTTCTCCTCCAGGACAAGCGAGTATTAGACATGCAGGATGTGAGTAAATCTCAGCCATCCATCACTGAGCCTTTACAACACAAGCCCCACGAGCCACAACACGCACACACACACTTTGTTCTGATGCAATCTTCTAATTTCAGTTGAGTTTAACAGCATGTAACATGGGCTATTAACTGAATGTGCTCTGCGTATAAAAAAAAAGTGAGAATCAGAGAAAAGGCTGCAGGCTTTTAAAAGACCCAGATTGCTAGTTTCTCTTGTCGCAAATTAACTGTGAAGGTAAAGAGCCCCGAGGGTCACTTATCATCACCATTTTACAACCGGCTGAGGTGTCTCTCTTTGAGAAGTAACCCCCCTTCCTCCACATCTTTGTCTGATACTTTAATAACTAATTGTATCGACAGAATAATAACCGCTCGTAGCCCTTTTCTCTTATTCCCTTTTGTATCTCTTTGATCTTTGAGCAGTCAGCGACATGTCGTAGCTTTCTCTGCTGCTGCTGCACTCATCATTTGTTTTGAGGAGCTCTGCTAAATCCTACAATGTGAGAGTAAAAGTATTTTTAGGTGTCAAAGCAGGTGATATATGGCCCTGTGTGGAGGTATGCACGAGGTGAACACAACTGTTCAACACAGCGAACTTTCACCGCCCGAGGGGCCACAAAACAGACGTGTAGGTGTGTGACTGTGTGTGTTTGTGCGCCACATTTAGAGTGTCGTACCCTCAACAGTGTTTGTGTGTTCATCTCTCATAATAAGCATGTCTAATTACTGTGCCCTGCTTACTCTACATCATCATGTGCTTAATGATCTTTAACAGAAGCGTCTTGGAGAGTTAATAATGTGTGGCGCACAATCAGGTGATTAGTCTTAATGTCATCTTTAAAAAACAAAGCACTCCCTGATATCTCTGATGCAATGCCTCTTTTATAAATAAAGGTTAGGTATCGTTGAGTATAGTCACTACTGGGCTGATCCTGTGTGGATGCGCAGTCGACAAGATTTTCTTTCACGCCCTTGTACAGTTTAAAAACCCTGCATGACCCGAGTTCTGCTCTCCTTAAGGTCCCTCCCCCAGTCTGCTCTGATTGGTCAGCTCTCACAGGCCTAAGCAGCACCTCAGCAGGCACCACCCACCACGTTTCTGCATCCGCTCTGCCGGTGTTTTTTGTAGGGTGCCGGGCTGAGGACGGTGACTGTATAGTCGTGACATCAGAACCTTTATTAAGACATTTAAAGGCATGTTCTTGTGGACTGAGCTTCTTCATACTTTATATCATAATCAAAGACATGGAAATCCCAACGTCACCATATGGGACCTTTAAGACTCAATAATAGACAGATAATATGTGACTGAAGATTTCCCCCCAGCAAACTCAGAATATATAAAGGCTGAGCCACAGCTTTTAAACGAGGTATCCAGGTAACATGGATCATAAAAAAGCACCAGCGGGCCTTATTTGTTCCAGACTGGCTAAAGGACTCGCAAACAGTTGTTACTCTTGATAATGCGCAAAGCCTTGTCAAGCTGACACCCTGAAATACAGAGCACACCGCTCACAGTCAGACAAACTCTTGCTGGTTGAGGCTTGCAGCTGTCCGACAGAAAGCGAAAGACGGAGGGAGAAAAGAGAAATGTTCTGCTCATGATGCTCAGAACTGTGCAGACTTACATGGTCCAACAAAAATGTTGAGACCCGTCCTGCTGATAAAAAAGCTGCTAAATTACACGTGATGAACTGCTCCGATCTTTGGAGTTGTCATGTTTTCATACAGTTTTTCTCATGTGTTGTAGCAACCAAACCACCTGGCGCCTACAAATACTACAAAATTCAAACTTGCTCAAGATAATGAAAGCTGACCTTTTCCTGAGAGGAGGGAGTGAGAGACAGGAATTCTTGCTATCTGACAAGGCATGAATCTAAACCAAACTTGTGGTTGCCAAACAACAAGAGCTGTTGCGAGAGGCATCTGTGAAGAATGGTCGAAACATTTAGCTCCAGGAGAGCGGAGAGCGAGGGGGGGTAGGTTAAATACGTGACGTGACCCCGGATGGTTGAGTGTCAGTGAGCTGTTCGGTGGCTGTTGCAGGGTCATGAGTGGAGGTAGAAGCAGGTTAGCTGAACCTCAGGTACAACATTATCTGTGTTGTGTTCATCCTCTAAATGTGCACTCAAAGCCCAAGTGAAGCCGTGAAACTGTAGCAACGGTGTAAGTGTGCACACTAAACTCCAGATTAACACTTTCAGGCTGTATGCTTAGTGCTTCACTCTTCTTCACTTGTGGATACCTATGATTTTACACACATACTCAAGTGTAGGGATGGAAAAAGTCTCCAGATTCACAGGTTGGTTACGGCCTCGATTTCTCAGACACGGTTCAGTTCACAACTCTCTTTTTTGTTGTTGTTAGTTTGTTATCTTGGTTCTGGTTTGATCTGCATCTTATTGTCTCAGATTCACGTTTTAGTTTCAAGTTAATTTCTTCTCTTTTGGTGTTCAGCTGTAGAAGATTCAGGCACATCCACTCACTGATGTGTTTGATGCACTTATTTAGTAATTGTAAGGGACTGTAGTCATGTAGAGTTCTGTGTAATAGGATATGTTACAACATTTCTTAATCTGAGAATGGGGAAGCATGTAAATGTTAAAGAAGAGGCCTGAGAATAGACGCTGGAGGAGAGGGTGATGGGAACAAACAGGGGAAACACTGGATGGCCTTGGTTTCACAATTGTAACACAAATACTCAAGTGTAAAACGGATAAACATACAAGCTACAATAGAAATCTAACATACATTAACTGGTAAAACTCATTGGTAACCACTAAAGACGCAGCAGTGTGGAAATGGGGTCCAGTGTTTCTGCTGCACTGTGGTTTAAAGGCTTTCACCTGAAGCCTTTAAACCTGCTGGCACATACTGAGCTGACCCGGGGCCAAAAAGCTGACATCCCAAGGACACACTGTTTCCATCCGATCTTAAATAATACACATAAAATGGCAGTGAGAGATAATCTTACAGCGAAGACACAGACGTCGTCTTACTAATACTTTTAACAGACCCGGAGAGAGGGAAAAAAAACAGGCCGATAAACAACGGAGGGCTGAATCTGTTCCTTCAGCCGGTCTGCAGAAACTGCTGAGTTGTGCTTGCCTTTTCAAAAGAGTTGGTTTAATTCATATGAGGATAAAGACTAAAGGCTTTTGATCATTCTCAAAATAGAAACATTTGGAAACAAAGTATGGGCTAATCTTTACATGGATTAATGTTTTGTGAAGCCGAGAACAGAGGTATAAAAATCCCCTGTTGTGAAACGCACATAAAAAGGTCTCCCCAAAGAGCTAATGTTACAATCAGTGTGTGTGTGTGTGTGTGTGTGTGTGTGTGTGTGTGTGTGTGTGTGTGTGTGTGTGTGTGTGTGTGTGATCACAGACATAATCCCTCGGCTAATCTGGCAGATCACAGCCCAGAGGCAGATCAAACTGATATCTGACACCATCTTGTCTGACTCCATACCCTCAAATTATCGAGGCTATTAGGAATATATAGGATCCTGGTTTATGTCCACGGGAGGGTGTGTGTCTGTGTGTGTGTGTGTGTTATATTTCCAGGTTATATTTAACTACCACCAAACTCCAGCAGCTCTCGGTACAGGGAGGAGGACTGGAGAAGGGAGACGAGGTCTGAAGGTCTTTGTTAACGTCTGGGTTCAGGGCAAAACTATACGACTGAGGCAGGTATATCGTTTCCTACGTCTAATCTCACCATCTGACGCACACGCACACGCACACGCACACGCACACACACACACACACACACACACACACACACACACACACACACCAGGGAAGGGGGAATTTGGGGATGCAGTCTTGAAGCAAATCCAGGCTCTGTAATTCAAACCTGTCATCGCAGAACAAGAGGGACCTGGTTGGTAAATAAGAGAGTGGTTCAACATTAGAGACGCATACGTCCACATCTGCTCTGCATTCTGACGTGGAACAAGAGACAGAGGAGCGAGGGAGGCATGGAGAAAGAAAGAGTGTTAATAGAGTGAGAGAAAAACTGAGAGAAAGAAAAAAAAAATTTAAGTAGCCGAGAGCAGGGAGGAGGGAAAAATGCATCTTAACGCCTGCAACACAATCCTGTTCGGCCGGTCTGTGCCCACCCAGGGTTCAGTTTGTGCTCGCCAGGTTTGGTTGTCAGTCCCCGCTGTGGCTACACAAACCTTATCTTTCAGCGCCACCCACAACGTCCCGACTACTAATGAAAATGATGAGGGAAGACTTCGTTTCAGTGAGGAAAATTCCACGTTGTAAATAAAGTCTCATGCAAATCAGACTCCCCACAACGAGCTGCTGCCATTAAGAGGAGCAGACATGAGTAAATAATTACTTGTGCAGAGTTTTCACCTCCTGCCTGCCCTTCTCTGTGGTGACGGTAAATATAGGATTATGCAAATGATCATGCGAGGCATTAAATGGTTCCAGTTTCAAATGCGGTGGCGGGCCTGTGGTTTTGGAGTGGAAGGGAAAGAGCCAACTCACTATATATGGATCACAGGAAAAGAAAAAGGCGTCTGCCAACAAATGCGCTCAATGCTAACATTCTGCTTCGACCGGAGAAGGCATGGTCGCCATGTGTGTATACATGAGTGTGCTTTGCATGCACGTTTCATTTAATCTGAAGAAAAACTTGCAGCATTCCTCTCATCTTGTGGATAAACTTTGCTTTGGCTGTTTGTACCCCGACAGCCAGGAGGGTTGAGCAAACACAAGCCATAGAAAATTGTAAAAATCACCACAGAAAACACAAATATGAGCCAGTGTTACTGTGAGCCGGCCTTTAAACACCAGCCTCAACTATAGACAAAAACCTCAGTGAGTGTGTGTCATGGATGCATGATAGAGGAGCTTCACCTGTTTTTAAAAGCCAGGTATCAAATGTTTGGGGTCAATAAATACACAATCATCCACACACATACACACAGTCAAGCTGGAACTAGTATGCAAAGAAACACAGAGCACACGTATGGATCCACACTAAGACAAAAGTGGTGTCTACAGGCCTGTGGCCACAGAGCGTTTCTTTCAGCATTTGCAGCAGCAGGCAGCCGCCCAGAGAAAAAGGCGGAGAGCCCAGCTACTTTTTTCCGAGCCTCCACCTTTTTCGTGCGGCTGCTCTGAGCGCCTCGAGTTGAAAAAAATCAATCAACTTTTCTGAAAAGGCGCTGGTGATGTCACCCGTTTTCTTTTTCCTGGCGTAGGCGATAATATTCCAGGTATTTTGTCTCTCAGGTATGTGGACACGGGCCCTTAGACTCTTAAGCAGCATCATTAGCTGAATTTCAGATCAGAGAGACACCAGAAAGCTAACCCATCGTACACCATGTTTGACAGATGCTGAGTAATGCTTTTGAATAAACTGAGAACATCACAAAGAACTACTCCTCCCCCTACCTGCTTCCAGGCGTCTGGTTCTGGAGGTGCTCTTGCCAGCGCTGCTGATGGTGGTGATGGAGACAGAGAGGAGAGGATGGGTGAGGAGGATGGGGATGTGGGTGAGAGTATGTGCAGGCAGACAGGCAGCAGGGGCAGGATGGAGCGGTCCCGGGGTGGGGGACGGAGCCGGGTCCTGGTCCTGTGCCTGGAGTCTGGAAGAGCGGGCAGTCCGGCTGCCCACAGGGACAGCACAGGGTGGAGTGGAAGTGACAGTGCTGGCAGCAGAGCGGCGGGGGCTGGAGAGGAGGGGAGGAGGAGGACGGAGCGAGGGTGGAGGGCAGGTCACATTTGGCCAGCCTCTGGGAGTCTGTGATGGCCGGGGAGGAAGAGGCGACGGAGGATGAGGGCAGGTTCCTCAAGGAGCCGTTCTGTTTGACTACGCCGCCATTTTGGCTTGGCCTGTTCGTTCTCTGGGTAACGTGTGATCTCTGCTGCTTCGGCTGCGTCGGTTTACACGCTGCATCCTTCACTGTGACGTCTTCCTCTCCGTCTGCTGTCGGGGAGTCGCCGCTACAGGCTGCTGTGAGAGGGTCCTGGCCGGTGTTGACTGGTGTGCTGGCGTTTGAAGGGGCGTTTCCGTTGGCGCTGAGAGGGTGGTGCCCTCCGTTACTGAGGGCTAGAGGGTCGCCACTTGCATCGCTCAGGGCCATGGTCCTCTCCCAGCGGGCCTGGCAAGGACACTGTCACTCCTCTGAGGGACAAGAAGACAACAGAGAGAAAAGTTTAGTCTCTAGAGATAAAATATCAGGTTAAATGCTGCTCATATAATATACAAGAGCACATATAGAGAAAGGCCTCCAAAAAGTAGCTTTCTGTGAAAGTGGTTCCAGATTTCAAAATAAAGGACTCAGAAGTTAAAAAAAGTAAAGCTGACAAGTATTTGAAGAAAGTTTGGATGGGACTGGAAGAATGTGGACTGGAGGACTGGTGGGACCACAAACACCCAAACCGCCGTCCAACTGCAGTAAATAGGACTATGAATAAGGAGGAGAATAGTTCAGCTCTCATATTAAAGGAATAGTTGAACATTTTTAAAATGATTTGCTTTTAATATCCATCTACTGTCTGTCCATTCAATAAGAAGCAGTTAGCTTAGCTTAGCTTAGCTTAGCTTAGCTTAGCTTAGCTTAGCTTAGGGGCTGGAGGCAGAGGAGGCCTGGCTCTGTCAGAATGTTAATGTCATGTTTGTTTAATCCAAACCAAACCAGATCAACTTCTGTGCTTTAAACGCAGAGTTATGAGCTGGATTATTTATTGGCCATGAGAAAAACTTTTTCTAGTCTTCTAATCATCCAGACGTTTCCCAGCAACCAGCAGAGACTCAAGGAAATTACTGCTGCTGGGCAAGAAACAGTCCACAAATAAAAACCTCAAACCAGAATGGCAACTTCAATATCAAATACAACATTCAAATCTGATTTTTGTTTTGATCTGCATCATGTTGTTCTTACTCACAGACACCAGCCATCTAAATAAGCCTGAGAGAAATTAACAAAAATGTCCAAAAATCTCACAATGTTAAATAAAGTGAGAAACAAATCGTGGATCCGTCCAATTATCAGGATACACGTCAAAAGTACATGGGGTCAGACAGGACGGCACTGAGAGGACGACTGGACTTCATCCAGGTACACGGAGCGGAAAGATGCTGTGCATTTGTGATATTGAAGTAAAATCTTGTATCTGAGATTCAATCTAACACACAGGGGATCTCTGTTTGTTTTTAGATTGGACAGTCTTATAAAAACTCTGAACAACAGGTCCTCAGAAACCGAGCAGGAGCAGTTTCCATTCAGAATAAGCAGCGCCATGTGAGCGAGGGCTGAAAACTGTGTTCCAGTATAAGCGTACGCTCAGCAAAAAAAATTATATTAAGTTGTTTGGCAAACTGAGGAGGCACACTAATGACATTATGGATGCAAAAGCAAATACAAAAAGTAGAAAGTAGCCTTGTTAACTTCTCAAAAGTAGCATTTTCAACTAGGATTTGCCGACACACGAGTTAGTGTGTAACATCTGAATCCACTTGACAGTTTTAAATTTTAATCTTTAACCCGTACTGTGAGCTTAAAAGTTTGACGTACACGAGGTCAGGTAAATGATTAAGGTGTAAATCCAAACCGATGCCGATGCTGCAGGAAAAATGCCGAGGTTGTCTGGAAAAACAAAGACAAACACAGCAGACGCCTGCCAGATAAAGTTAGATAGGGAGGAGGTTTCTGATGATTCACTGAATCACCAGTGAAATATTTGGCAAACTCGACCGATTTTCTCTCATCTCGCTGGAGTCTCTACAGTCACATCAAATGGGGGCCGTTTCAGATCAATATGATTTATGGAGCACGAATAAGACCCGGCATAAATCTTCCGTGTTTGTATAGATTACAAAGCATTAGACACTCCTGCATTAGGAGGCTAAAAGAACGGTTCCAACAGAGTGAGAAAAAACAGAAGGTTCAAGTTATGCTACAGTTTCAGCCCCTATACGTGCTCCAGCTTCAATTACACAACACTCGCAGGAGGCCGCAACGGGAAAATGTGATTCTGTGGGATATTTTAGCAAAGCAGGAGGGGGGAGAAATACGGTGTGGCTGCGGCTTTGAGCCATGATACGCTTGACGCACTTCAAAAGCGGCTGAATTGTGTTTCATAGGTGACGCAGGGTGGAGGTGGGCCGTGTTGCTCGAACAGAGTCCGGACTTGACAAAAGAAACCGACATGAGCGAATGAGACAACGCTGGAAACGTGGCTGTGTTTCTGTAAGAAAGCCAGCTGAAGGTTAATATAACATCATATAATATCTGGCAACAATCACATCTGCATCTTTGTCATACGTGTTTGATAACCACATTTGAGGGATCGTTCCAAAAATGTGGTATTTATATATTCTGTATATAAAAAGGATTATTTTGACTAATATCCGTATCAGCCACAAAAATCCAGTATTGTTCAGGCTTGGGCTCATTTTGCACAATTATTTTATTAACTACATGATTAATCGTGAAACTTTTTAGCAGATTAATCGACAATAAAAGCGGTGCTCATTAAATAGAAATAATTAATAATATAAGTAAGAACAATCTTAAAAATAAGAAGAAACTTTTAAGCAAAAATGTCAAAAATAATCGCAGCTTCACACTTGTGAATATTTGTTGGGTTTGATTCGTTGACAGTCGTTCTCCCTCTCTTTCTCCAAATGTCTCATTTCTCTGTGTTACTGTCAGTAAAGGACAATAACTTGAAGTGCAAACAGCTGTTTGTTACTGATAACAGATCACCATCTCTGCTCTGGGCAAGATTATTACATTTTAAGCCGCAGAGAGCAGGAGACGGCACGAGAGGCAGAACGAACACACTTCAGGGTTTCCCTCCATCACTGCACAGAAGCCACGGCACAATTATTACAACATGTTGCGTCGGTTCACAGTTTTTATAATGATTTTGATCTCACTGTCTGAATTCATCCGTTAAGCGATCAATATGACTGTGAGATGAAGTGATGCAATGATAATTCATTATCAATTAATCTGTCCCTTATTCCTTTGAGAAACTGCATTAATCCTTCGTCTCTGAAAACAAAAAACAGTTCTGACAAAAGGCCCACGACACGTCCTCACATCTGAAGCTGGAACAAACAAATACTTCATTTTGGGTTGATTTAATGAGACTGAAATGTCACTATAGTCAGAACAACTATACAACTTTTAACAAACCTTTGACAGCTGGTGTGTGACGTACTGAAGAGGCATCACACACGTTTCTGTTTCCCCTGCGTGGAACATTTTCATGCCACATCTTTGAGTTTGTCTCAGCAGGTATTGTGCCTATTGTGTAACTCCTTGTTGGTGTATGAAGACTCTTATCTGTGATGCCATCGAGAGATAAACTGGAGGCTGACGATGCTGGATATGTTTCAGATGCTGCAGACCTTAACCGATTACTGTAGTGCTTCAACGATGCGCCCATATCCCGTGAAATGTGACTCCTTTATACTGACGCCGCTTCAAAATAACTTTGATGTCACATCTCTTATTGTAAAAACTGCAAAACTGACTATATTTTTTAAGAACTGTTTTTAGGCTGGATTATCTAAGTAAGCACCATTTACCTTGACTATTTGCTTTACCCTTCCTAGAAACCTATGCACACACTCACATAGGTTTTCATTCAACCCAACCATGACCCCAGAAAAATACTTCACCGCAAAATGGATGTGCTTGCATTCGAGCGCCAAGCGATACATCACGCCGGCCTGTTTTTCCCACCCGACACTGAGCGAAAGACGCGCGGCGTATGTGACCAATGTGCTCTGTGACACCTCAACATGAATGAGCGGTGAAACATGAGCATGACAGGCCCAGCGTCGGGTCAGGGGTGGCTGGGAGGACGGGGCTGGGAGGAAGAATAATTGCGGAGCCTGAAGAGCTCAGAATAGCAGAGCAGTGAGGGAAAAGCCAGATGAAGTCATTAGTCTGGCTCCCACAGCTGTCGGGAGCCTGTAACGACTTCGAGAGGCGAGATGAAAGTTTACCAAAGTTTAATGGATGAGTTAAAAAAGGGAAGTGCAGAGATCATAGTGAAGTGTGTGAGCGCTGTGAGCTTTCTGCTGTTTGCGTTTTAAGGAATTTAGCTTCAGCTTTGTGTGTGCGCACGAGTGTGTGTCTGTGTGCGCAGCAGAGCGTTGACAGGCAGGTGAGACATCCAGGGCAGACTGTGCGGACACAAGCAGGGTCTTGTGTCTCTCTTCAAAATAAGAGCTGACAGCTGGACCGAGCTGCACCACGAAGAACCACTGGAACTGAGGCTCGGTGAATGCTTCCACCGCTCCATCCATTCACGAAGGACACGTAGCTGGTGTTCCTGATCAAAGACACGCCGGGATAACTGATTTAAAGTACATTAGCATTGTAGCGAGTGTAGCCTGGTAGTAATTAACTGCAACAGAAAAGAAGAAGGTAAAGTACAAGATGAAGGGGCAGAAATTAGGAGTTCCTACCGCTTTCTAATTTCTTTACCTCAACCTCTGATTAGTCTAAAACATCTGGATTGCTGCACTTTAAGTCAGCAGAACTTTACTTTGAGGAAGAGGGGAAGGAGAAGTCTCTTTAGCATCTTAAATCCACTACAGCAAGAAGGCACGATCACCTCACATCAGTCTTTGGTCGACCAAAACTACAGTTTCTGTCTGGCTTTGAACTTTTATGAAAAAGGAAGCATGAAATCAAGCGACCCTGAGTCCTAAACAATCACTCCCACTTAATCCGAAAAGGTCAAACTCTGTCTAGACTTCCAGAAGTGATGAAGTGTCATTTCCCCCCTCATTTTCACAATAAAACCTGCAGCTTTAAGGGATTACTTGTGCCGCTAAGGAGAACTACACTCGGCCTCAACTCAAGTCCTCGGTAAGAAGAATTATCTAGTGTGTAACCAAAAACCAACAAGAGTAATAATTCCCATCATGAGCGGTTTGGAATAACGCAGGTGATGACGAAGCGCTTCTTCTGCCGTCTTTCATGTGAAGTTGGTGATTATGGGGTGTGAGAGAGATGGTGAGACCTTGGGCGACAGACACAAGGCAAGGCATCCTGCATCCCTTTAATTACAGCTAATAGGCAGTAATTACCAGGAATCAGTCAAGAGACAGTTAATAACCACATTGCTCCTAATAATAATGATAACAACACCAGGCAGTCATCTCTGTGAGGCGCTGCCATGCTCCATGTGGCTTTAGGACTCGTACTGTTTGACAGGTTTCTGGTTGTCAGGAGAGGTTCTGGATGTGTCCGACCCCCTCGGACCGCTCTCACAGCTGGGCTGTTAAACTCACCAATCTGACGGTGCTGGCTCGAGGCCACAGAGCGAAGTCTCAAGGTAAATCAGGTGGACACAGCGAGTCGACCTGCTGTTTTTATCGTTCCATCCACACAGGTGCCAACTTAATTGGCAAATTAGAGAAATCAATTTCTTCTATGCAACCATGTTAAAGCAGCACGTACGTACGAGACGTGGCACATTTCCTCCCACATGTTAAAAGGTATCTGATCTTTTAACTTCTTCTCTGCTTTGTTTTTAGTTTTTACAACTGAAAATGAAATATTAAACAAAGTGAAGGAAAAAAGTACACCTTTTTAAATTTTAGTGAAGTAGGTTGTCAGTTTGATTCTGGTACATAACCCCTGCTTAAAGCTTCATGCTGATTTATTTTGTTTATATGTGGCGGACCCTGCCACCTTTCTAGCTTCAGCCAGTGTTCTGGGACCTTGTTTTGCTCTGAGAACAGCTTGTTTATTCACTTAAGGAAAACAGTTTCTATCATTTACTCAGTAATATTGTAAATATTAGAAAATTCTGAGTTTGTATTTATTCTACAAAACTACACAGAGCTCCTTCAAACAGCCTGGGAGGAAACTTTTTAATTAAATAAGAGTATTTTGTACTGAAGCCCTGAACGGTTTGACCCAAACATACTTAAACAAGAGCTTGTTTAGCAGAGTAACGTTTGTTATTCTGTGGTGATGACATAAAATAACTTGTGATCTCAGTAGGGCTGCACAATCAATCACAAAAACACATTGTGACTAAGTGCAACATCCAAAACGCAAGATAAATGTGTCCAAAACAGTGTTTGAATGAAGTGTTGTAGTGCTGCAGAGTTTGTTCCCCAGATGTAATAAAACATGTTTGTCTGGCAGAGACCAGGAGAAACGCCACATCATCTTGATTTTACTAGTTTTTCAAAGACAATGAGAATTGTGATGTGAAAAATATTGCAAATCGTGATATCTGCCAAAATAACCGCAGTATGACTTTTGACCACATCGTGCAGATCTCAAGACGTATGGATACAGGTTAAACTCGTCATCACAGGAGAGACTGAGGAAACAACACGTTCGACCTGTGACTGTTTTGGACTTTTGTATATTTGTGCTCAGCAACAGACACAACGAATTATTGGGTCAATTAGCCGACTAACAAAGTAATCAAGGGGCCAGAGAAATGTTCTGTAAGGGCAGAATTTGGCCCACGGGCCGCCAGTTGAACAGGTCTGTCACAGGGATGTTAATGATTAATGATTAATGATTAATCCCTGTTAAGAATTTAACTGATTAAAAATGCATTAATCAACAATCAGATGGAAAAATACAGAAGGACTTTCTATACAAACTGATAATTATCAGTGTAGGTTGATTTTATTGGACCAGTCGTCATTAAGGTTAATCAATGAAGGAACTTTTACTTGATCTGCTCTCTGAACTCCTCATGCAGCATCAACAGAGATCATGTCAGTGAAGACAGAGAGAGGACATATTTCATACATGATTAAAGATGAACTGATAATCGATCGGTAAGGTATCAGACTGTTGATTAAAGACACTGATAAAGCTTTGCATCCCTACTGTCAGCCACGGTGACTGAGCTGAGGTCTGAACAGCAGTGATGAGCGGAGGTAAGTGTTGTTAATCTATTCAGAAAATATAGTCTGGAGTCTCGAGATGATACAAATCACTGTTGCATCACCGCTGACACAAACAACAGTGGAGTCGAGGCTACATGACAGACCTCTCCGGCCCAGACGCTGAACAACGCGTGGACCCGAACCGCTCCAAACTCTCCAGTCTTCACTTTCTTTTTTACTTCTGGACACAATCTGAACGCACACTGCGAGAATAACTCAGCGAGGCGGCTTCCTCGTGTCAGAAAAGGTCACCAGAGTAAATGTACCGGACGGAAACAGTCCGGAGAGCTGCGCGTTCAAACGCTCCTACCGTGTTTTGTCTCGTGTCTCCCGGTGCTGTGCGCTCGGTACCGCCGGTCGGATCGGCAACACGCGGCGCGTCGTGAAGGAAAAAAAAACAAAACAATGATCCTCCGGTTTGAATGAAAAGATCTGCGGGGTAACACGAACAACACGACCCGGGGAGGCAACAACAGGTCTCAGGGACGAGCGGGCTGCTTCTCCTGGGAGCGCGTCCTGCCACAATGACGAACAGCCACACACACAAGCCCCGGCTGCCCCGGTCTGCTCTCCGGAGGGACGGAGCGGAGGAGGCAGGAGGCGGTGGGCTGGGACTGCGCCATTACGCACTGATAGGACGGTCACACTGCCGGCGTTAACCCGCTCACTGCCGCACCGACGGCACGCGTCACGCCACCACTCACGCGCATTACAACCACTTTATAAGAAGAGAAACATCAAATATGGTGAAAAAAGATGGAGAGAAATACAGACATGTCGCACGAATAAGAATTAAATGCAACAATATATGAAGCTGTAGACATTTACTGACAAATACAGGGTCACACTCTTTTCCAGGACCTTTCCAGGACCTTTCCAGGACTTTTCCAGTGACAATCTGGCTGGTAGACAGACAGGAAACTAATATTTTTCTTAGTTAATTAATTTATAACCCCCAATGCCCTTTTCTCCTATGAATTACAGTGTATTACCCACAGCTGCATGAACACCAGTAACCAAGGGTGGCTGGCAGGGCCGTAGCCAGGACTTTAGACTCGGCTGTCTTCCGCGAGTCTTCACTGGAGACTTCTGCCGACCGAGCCGGCTAATTTCCGGATTGGCGCCCAGCTAACTTGAATGGAGATAAAATAATCTAGACTTTGCAAATTTTATCAGACCGAAAGACTCAAATTCTGAGTCATTTCTCGGGGTTGTGACGCTCAAAAAAGTGTATCCACCGTTCTACAGACGCTTCTTTCACAATGTCAGCTTATAGGAAGAGGTCCCAGAGCATCACGTGACGATGTCATTACACGGTTTGGCCACTACGAAAACTGGCTTCAAAGCCTGGCGCTCTTCCTTGGGAGTTGTGCTACTGCTGTAGCGCCGTTATTTTTGATCACACTACCTTGCTCGGCATTCAAGACACGGTGTTAAAAAGGGATGCTCAAATAATGTGTTTTTTTGAAAATGTAAGTATGTAAACCTGTTCTACAAGGACCCCCAAATAAAAGTATGAGCCTGAAAATAAGCATTATATGACCTCTTTAAAAAAAAAGAAAAGGGAGCAAGAAATAAGGACGTGTTGGACAAATTAGAGTTAAACACAACAATATATGAAGATATAAAGATTTACTGACAAAAACTCACTTTTCCAAAACAGTTTCAGAACTTCATTTTATGTAGAAGCGAATGTATGCGGACTTCATGAAACAAACCAATGGAGACGGTTCAATTCAGCTTCAAAACACATTCCTGACGCACCAAACGTCACCGTTTAATTGATTCATTTCACCTGCGCTGTTGCTAAAGTCAACTATACAAGAATAGGCTAGAATACAGATATGCTGCTGGCAGAGCTTACAGAGGAAAAAAAATATTTTTGCATAATATCCTTGAAAAAGCAGTGTTCTGGACGAGACAGCTAACCGTCACGCCCACAGTGTCAGGCTAAGCTAGTCTCAAGATAACATTACTTTATGAGGCAGGTATCGACCACTGGAACATAAAGACTGAACAGTATTTAAAGCTGAGGTAAACGTTATAATGTAAAATAAATGTTATAAAATAAATGAACAGAGGAGGCTTTCAACAACTCATCATACAGAGTTAGTAAACGGCCTCTAATCATGTGAAATTGGACATAATTCTTTAATGAGGCCGCACCCTCTCTGAACTCATCAGTTTATTTTAATAACAGATTACTGTTCAGATGTGTCGGCTGCTCTCCTTCCTCTCTGCACCTCCCCACCCAAAGCAACAAAAGCCCTGCGTAACTGTGGGTTTAGTCAAACCTCAGAGAGAGCGCTGCTGTCCAAGTCAATACAGCCTCAGCTTAGTGTTTTCATTTTAGAATAACTGGTGACATTTTATGAACGATCACACAGTTAAAGACTGAGAGGAATTTGTTTAACCTGCTGACACGTTTCAACCAAACAGAGCCACATAAATAAAAGTGTTAAAGGATTATGAATTAAATCATTCATGTAACAGAGACTACAAAGCCAGGAAACATGCACGATACAATGCCTGATTTTACTGAGTGCCAAACACACAGATTGTCAGCTCATACTGGGCACAATGCAGAAATCCCATTAAAATCAAACGCACCACGTCATCTTTATTTTTTTATTTCTTCAGTGGACTCTGACTTGCTAAAAAGAAGAACCCAATCGTTCCAGACTAGAAATTCTTGTGGATGCACAAACAACTGATTCTTCTCAGCAGGGGAGGAGGTTTATCACAGGGAATGCTGGGAAGGCAGAGGGCCATACCTGGCTTTAATTTCAGCTGTCCACCAGGATTAGGACACAGTTCATATAGCAAGCTGTAATCATCTGCAGTAGTGAGACACTCTTTCGCAGCTGGCCCCGAGGCCGGCCGAAGCCTGGGCCATTTAGTGCTTTGTAGTTGTCTCTAATAATAATAACCTGGGACTAATAAGTTGTGTGGAGGTCACTGCGTTGTGCTGCGTTTCTCTCTGGTCATACAAATAACAATGTGTTCAGTTCTCATTCTGTCTGTTAGATTGTTACTTGTGATGTGCTTCTCCACGCAATTTAGAGACATTTATTGCCGTTTAAAAACACATTCTGATTTTCGTGAAGTAGCCTTGTTTTCAGACCGCTGCCTCACAGAAATATCTCACTGCTGTTGTTTTCAGGATCCTAAAATCCTCCATAACATGCTGCTGAGGCTCAGGGCCAGCTCCCTGCGGGTGCAGCAGCGAGGGAGCTGCCTGTGAGTTATAACACAGCCCATCGGCGGCCCACTGATGGTGGTCATGCGGCCGGTCAGCTTAGGACAAAGATGCCTTCCTCCGAAATAACAACACAAAAGGCTTTTCAGCACTAACACCAGTATCCAGCTTGTTACCTCCACCAAGATCAACATTCGGTTGATATGTGGTGTTAAAACGCAATAGAGAAGCTGAGTTTGGGTTCAGCTAGCCAGAGCCGAGGTCTGCCCGCATGGAGCTGAAAAGGGAACCACATCAAAGGTTGCACTGTACCAGGAAGGAGGGAGGCCCCGGTGAAAGCCCAACGGCCCCTAGGATGATTGCACACAACTCATCAAAGTGACAGGTTTAGCGGACAACAAAAAAAACGGAGGGAGGACAACTAAATAAGGGAGAGAGGGATAGATGTTTCGAAACCGTTGAAGGGCTTTTGCATGGCATGTCAAAAATAATGTTTAATGCGCCTTGGAACTTCCTGTAAAATCATTTTTCCGAGGCTAATTCCAAATTTTGGGGTTAGAATAACTCTCAGTCCCTTTCATTGTGGATTTCTCAACTGGAGCAAATGTGGCACACAGGAAAGACACGCAGCCCAAACTGAAAATTGTTGTTTTCTCAACATAGAGAGAGAGACGGGCATAAAACCTCAAACAGCTGCAAAAAAAAAAAAAAAAAAAAGAAGGAGAAAACAGGGGAGGGCAAAAAAAACTCTCCACAAAAGGCTCAGTCCTGTAAGTTTAAACATGATCCGACTCGTTGTGTGATTTGAAAGCACATTAACAGTGATCTAATGGCAGAGCGTGCAGATGCTGGATCGTAATGTGTTTCGACATAAATGCAGGAAGGCAGCAGGTAATCCTAGAAGCCCTCAGAGCATTGCAGCTACCCCTGCATGTGATAATGTCTGGCTAACGAGAAAGAGGAGGAGAGAGGGGGGACCGTGAAAGAAAAAGGGAGCACTGAAAGAGTGCGTTAAAAAGGTGAAATGAAGATTTCTCAAGTGGAAAGAAGGAACAAACACAGAGAAAAGAAAAAGGCGATAATGTAACTGATTGAATGAACTAGAAACATGGGGGGGGGGCAAACAGGCGCTCTCTGCTCTCACTGCTCGCTGGCTTCTGTAGGTCTGAGATGCGGAAACCAGGGAAACTCTATCCCTTCGACACCTTGGCGGTGAAGACGGACATCTCCCACCCGATTAGCAATGAGCCCCCTGACGTCTGCCCAGAAGGACCCGAGGGGGCCGAGGAATGGCTGAAACCCAAAAGAGAGCTAATGTCTGAGTTACCCTACAATCAAATGTAGGAACAGGAGGCCCTGTGTGTGTTATACTGTATTTATAATATTTACTTTCAGCTCTCTACTGTAAATCTGATGAAGAACTATAAATATTAATGTAATGTAATGTAAAATGCATGATGAACGTTTGATTTAGCACTCACGAGGAGCCATGTGTCACGCACATGTGCACGTTTTACTGGTCGATGGTCTATTCCACTAACTTTTCTAATGTACACTTTCTTTGTTATGTTTCCAAGTAGAGCAGCCGCTCTGAGCCCAGCTGTACCTTTGAGTGTGTGTGTATACAGACATGGTCCAAAGCAGTCTCTAACTATGCTGCCAACCCCACCATCATCCCTCCACCTACTGATATGAAAGTCAGGCTATAAACATGTAATGTAAATGTGATATGAACGCAATATGGTGTGTATAACACGTACAAATGTGTACATATCAGTGGTTTGCAGAAATGCTGACCTTTGGAACGGAGAGTCCAAAATGGAGGAAGCTACCAGAGCTAATTAGCTGTGTATCACCCTCCACTTTTATTTAACCCTCCATATGAGAGGAATGACTTTTAGACTTTATGAAGCAGACAGGAGTCTAACATCCATAAGTTCTTTGACTGTTTACGTTTCTGAAAATGGGGCACTGAAATCCCATCTCAGGGCCCAGTCACACCAGTGAGCTGCCAAGTGAAACTGAAATTCACTTGTGCACCTCATGACATATGTGGTCTTTGAAGCACGGTGATGTAGTGACTCCTGGCAATTGACAGCAATTCCCTCCAGTAACAGATTACTTTTAGGAAAACTTGAATTGCAGAACTAACGCGTTACTTTACTCGTTACAACAACAACAACAATGTAATCCGAGTACTCTAACAGATTACTTTGTAAGAACGCTGTTGCAGAGACACATCTGTATCCAGATGTCTGTTTCTTATTATTTCCTTGCATTCACACCACAAAGATAAAAGAAAATGACACACAAGTATGAAGGAAAAACATAAAGAAGAGAAAGCGCTTGGCTCAGAGGAGACTGGCAGAGCGCTTTAGCTGCACGTCTAGTCAACATTCTTCTCCGAGGTGTTGACTGCCAGCTCAAAGGTGTGAATGACATCACATGTCCGTGTCTGAATCACAATGTCTGGCAGGTGCAAAACCCCACGACGAGGACACTTGTTGATTTGTTGATAATGAAAATATTTTAATGTGCCAAATAAATCAAAGCGGAGCCGAAAGGCTGTCCCTTACATCACCTGGCCTGTTTAATGCTGTAAGAAAGTATCATTATCACTGCTAACCCAAAAGCTAACTGAACACTGAATCTATCCAGCAGGGACAAACAAACGACTGCATAAGTGATCAAAGATAAGATCTCCTACACAGTTCATGTTTCCATCATAAGTAGCTGTGTAAGTCGGTACTCAAGTGTTTTTTACGTATTATTACTACAGAGGTAAGAAAGAAGGTTCCAACATGAGGGTCAGGACCTCTCCAAGGGGATCATGAGACAATTAAAGGAATAGATGTTAGAGAGCTAGCAGGCTGTACTTTGAGCTAAACGCTAATGTCAGCATGCTCGCAATGACAACGACAACATGCCCACGTTCTTTAACTCAGTCGGGACTGTCATTAAGTTTTTAATCAAAAACCAGAGTAGTGGACAAATTAAAGTCCTGAACTGATGATGGCGCTAGATGAAAGGTTAATGATCACCACAGTTATACAGTTCATCTTGAGGGAAACATGAATGTTTCACAGAACTCCATCCAGTAGTTTGGACCACACATCATCTGGCCGCCATAAATGTTTGTATCAAATTTGATGGCCCATCCATCTCTAGAGCCGCGAGCAGCATGTCAATTTATCACCCTGCCAGCCCCCCAGTACAAAGTCTGCATCGTGCCTGATTGAGCCCACGCCTGAGAGCAGGTCATTATCCGGACAATTTGCAGCTAGCGTGTAGGCGTGCTGATGTTGAGTTTACCTACTTCGTGTTCTTCTCTGCCTGCCGGTACGTTGCTTTCTACTCTTTCATTGATATTGCGGATACATCCAAACACCATTATGGATGAGTCCTCCTCCTCTTCCTCCTCCTCGCCACCCTTTGCCTAAACCAAACAGGATATTTCCAGTAGGTGAGAACACGTCTGACATGGACAGTCTCCTGTTGTGTGCTACACAACTGCGTGAAAGGGAAACTCCGGACAATTTCCAAAGAATTGGGTCCGGACGTTGAGTTCATATGTGAAAACGTCTGCAGACTGTGTCTGGAAAATGTTCTCCTTCAGCTGAAGATAAAAAAGTGGATCAGCACCGCTCACAGAGATACTTGATTTTTAAGATGAAATGTATTTTTTTTGCCATTAGCCTCAGACCAAATGTACCATCCAGTTTTTAAATTGGATGCAGGATCGATACTGGCCAGCTGCAATTATTTGGCAGAAGAACAAGAGAATGTTTGAAAATGGGAAAAAAGAGGCCTGTTGTTTTACTGCTGTTGCTTTATCACATTAAACATGCACACTTTTGGCGCAAAACTAGACCCAGCCTTCTAATTACGGCTGTTTTTCCTGAGGATTTCACATGGTGTCAGGGGCTTTGGAGCAGCCTTTGTCGTTGGTCAACACAGATGACCCTGTCTTTCTTGGCCCTCCACTCCACAGCTCCCTCTTCCCTTCACTCAAGTGCCTGAGCAACTTCCTCGTCTGGGAAAAGACACAGTTGAATCAAAACTCTCCTTTCTGTTGTCCTTCAGAGGGAGAAGGATGGTGGGGGAGCTGAGAGGGAGCAGAAGAAGAGTCTGTAGAGCGGAGTGAGAAAAGAGATCTTAATTTGTTTGAACAGAGTCCTGGTTTGATCTCGGACACAAACAGGGCAACAGGGAAGTTATGCAGAGCGGAAGGAGGGAGAGTCAGAGGGAGGGGAGGGCGAGAGGCAGATGGACAGACATGCAAAGAAGACAGAGACGGACAATTCACAGGACTGTTTAGGAGGAATTTGGTGGACAGATGTTTGTGTGTGTGAATTAATGGAAGAGAGTTCCTCTTTGAGGGGACCAGAGTTAACGTTTGCTCATAAGGAGAGCAGCCTTTGACGAACTGCCCAAACATACACAGAGCCAGAAGCCTTTTTACACTCAGCACTTCTCCAGCCCCGACTCAACAAACAATGTGTGTGTGTCCCGACCTCTGGGAAGGAAGTTAAGTCAAGTCAACTTCATCTAAAGCCCAATATCACAAATCACAGATATGCTGAAAGAGAACACCGACTTTATCTTTAGACCCTCAATTCAGACCAACCAAACCCCCACATTCACAGAAATAATGAGAATTTTGTGCTATTGTGTCCTTTGGTTTATGGCAACACATAACACATACGTTATCCTTGTCCCAAAAAAAAAAATCACATTGATGATATCAATATGAACTTACTGGCTGTGTGTTCACACATGACTGTTAAGTTATTACTCAGAGAAGGAAAATGATTTTTGACTGATGTTTCACTCCAGAATTGATCCATTATTTGTCAGGACCGATGTCTCGAGCCCAAATATGTTTTAATACTTACAATCACAGAAAAAAAGGTGAGGTAAAAATATAAAACATACAGCATTTAAATAGCCTGCATGTTGTCTGGTTAAAGAGCCCTTGACTTTGTTTCGTCTCCCCCACCGTCATCTTCACACAGGTGAACACGGAGACACAAAGGAAACATAAGAAAACATATTCTTGATTTGATTTAAAATTAAATTTCAAGAGCTCAAACAAAGGCCTGGATACTGGGGCAAAGAGTACAGAGCAAAAATGGGTCTGAAGGAAAACTGTGATAAAACTTGAAGGATCGCATCTGTGTGTCAAATTTCTCTGGAGGCCTCTGAGGGTGGGGGACGAGATAGCCTCGGGGAGGAAAAAGGAAAAAAATGATGACATTTTATTGTGTGGTTGAAAATGTTGGGGGAGGTGTGAGATCACATCCTGCTGTCATAAACTTTTAGACATACTGAGATAGAAATGGAGACGTGAGGAAGGACAGAACGAAGGTTGAGGGGAACGAGCTGTGAGAAAGAAGGATGGAAAGGGCACTCGGGTGAGGGGGACGGATGAGGGAGGGAGTGTCGGAGAGGAAGACGGGGAGAAGAGACAACACTCTCCCTTTCTTTCTCCAAATAAAACTCCAGACATACGAGAAATATTGAAGCTGAAGCGTCGCTGATGTGTCGCCACATTCAGCAGCTGGAGTGCAGACAGGGCCGGTCCACAGATCGTCCGTGACTTCCAGCCACTTCAAAGCTTTTTGTCCATCTCAATCATCATCATCTGAGCTTCGAGGATCTCCATGTTGCCGATCTTATCGCAGACAGATGAGCTTAATATGCGAGCTAAACTTTACTCCACAGGACGTTCATCACACGTTTTCCGCTGTTTTGTGGGCTGTTGGTATTTTGTTCAGCCCAGCTGTAACCACTGCAAATGACTAAAAGACCTCAGGTGTCTTTTTACTGTTTACACGTCCAACTCAAACTGTCGATTCCCAAACAGTACCGCATAATCTGCTTTGGTTTGCTCTACACGATATTGTTTCTACTGTCGGTACCAAAAGAATTTCTGTAACGATGTCGGGTCCACTTTTAGCTTCAGAGTCTGTTCTGTAACGTCACAATTTTATCCTTTTAGTGATTATCGTATGATTTTTGAGATATGGCCAAAAATGTTTCCACCAAATTTGAAGAAACTCCCTCACTGAGTTTCTGAAGGTACAGTGTTCATGAGATTGGGTGGAGGGACAACCAAAACGTCTCCGTCCACGGCTGTCGCGTCTCTCTTTCACTTTGCTCCCCAAAAACTGCACATGCTAGCCAGAACAAGATCTTTATCACAGGAAAGCGGAGGCGCTCTTACTGGTTGTCCACAGCTGCTCTTAGAATCAACAAAAACAGAAAGTTTCTTGTAGCTGCTTTAATAAAACTTCATATGAAACATATTCTTCTAATATATGAATTGCCCTTAATTTCAGGCGAGGTGGGGCACTTCCACCATAAAACAATATGAATTTGCAATTAAGTTAAATGACCAGCTGAATGTTCCCTACTTACTGAAGATTAAATAAGATAAATGAATCCCAATATTTTTACCGAATTGAAACTGGATAAACAAATGATCAGAACTCAAGCCTACAACCACCCATCAAAGTTGAACCATCAGTTTCCAGTCACACCCTATTCTGTTCAGATGAAGTTGGCCGGTAACATTGTTGAGTTGTGCAATGTCCCTTCTGGACGACGAGTTTCCTGCCCTGTTGGGTTTGGCACGCTGTGTCCTACATGGCAATTTGTTGTTCTACGCAGAGGATGCTTGAGTTTTCATGGCCATGTCCCTCTCACAGAGGACTGGGCAGGACGCTGTGCTGTGAGAACATAGCCCTTGGCACATCACCACAGTCGCTGAAACAAAGATGTTGATGCCAAGGCACATGGAGTGACTTCATCCTGTGTCATCTCACTGAAGTACAAGTGGGCTCTTGGAGGGCCCTCTGAGGGTTTGGGGGGGGGGTAAAGAGGAGATCAATTAGACTCACTAAAAAGGCTTTCTGGCTCCAGATAGCTGCTCTAAATGCATGTTAGATGCATAATTTATACATCATCTAGATACATTCTACAGGTTTTGTCATTTCTTCCCTGGATGCTGTTGTTACACTGTTCATGCAGTGGGCACAGATAGTAAAGTAGAGAAGGGATAAGGCCAAAAAACAAGTAAGTGACAGGACTCGAACGCTATTTCATGTACAGGTGTGGGCTGTTCCTTTGTCATTTCTTCATCTCCTAAGCAGGTAAAGGTCTGACATGTCTCTGCAGTTCTCAGCTGCAAAAAACAAAAATCATCATTAGCCACTCCCAATGTTGGAACATTGGGAGTGGCTAAATCAACAGTTTGGTAGATTCTGAGAAAAAACACACTTGTGAGCTCAGCAACACAAAAAAGCCTCCGCAAATTCAGTCACAACACGTTTCATTTCCTATAACTTCACAATAAAAGCCCCCTGTTATTTAGTAATTTAAAAGCTTTTATTATGAAGCAGCATCACAGGAAACGTTGTGTTTTCAGCAGCAGTAACTAAACACGACTCCTGAACCAGCTGAACGTGAACACGATGAAACAGTAAAACACAGCAGATGTTTGAAAGAACAAACAGGACGAGAGAAACTAAAGAGATTCAGTCAGAAGCTGCAGAAGTACTGAGAGCTGAACACACTGACTTTCAAAAACCTTTTTCTCTCTGGTTTCCTGCACAGACGTGAGTTCAGTAACGATTTTAGGGGGAGACGGGTGCTTGTTACGGGTTGGTCACAGTAGTGAGTCGTCACCGCGGCCGGCTTGGAGGCGGGGTGGCCGCAGTTTGGCCTTACTCCGGAGCAGGTCTATGGCCAGCCCGGCTCGGTGCAGCTCGGCACAGTAAAACTGCATCCATGCTTTTCTCCATCTCCATCAGATCAATGGCAAATTGCATTGTGATTATACCGGGAATGCCACAGTAATAGAAGCGAAATCACCGCGGCTGAAGACGGCATATTGGAAATGTCCAGTAGCATCTGTCTACATAAATGCCATTGATGACAACTGATGACTTATGAAGGATTGTCTCATTTCATCAGGAGAGATTCCCCTTGTTACTGTCCTGAGGGGCAAGGAGGCACTCGAAAATGAGGGATGGGGTAAAAATTGGAAATCGGATTGAACCAAGTCTACCATGTTCAGAGAGCACAGATCTTCACAGACCTCACAAGAGCAAATCATTGATAAGATTAAGCAAAAAACCAGCCCAGCCCAGTTCTGGACTAGCATTGTTCAGACAGATTAGATCAGCTTGTACCCGAATGAAGGTTTGGAAAGATGCATGATCCAAAGCATAGCGCATCATCTGTAAAACAGGGTGGAGGCAGCGTGATGGGATGGGCATGCAGGGCCTCCAACGGCACTGGGTCAGTATTTATTCAGGATTCAGCCAAATACAGCCAAGACCAGAGAGGCTGTGATGGCACTTCACCACACAGATGAACAATGACTCAAAACATACTGTGAAAACAAACCAGGAGCTTTTTTGAGGGCAAAGACGTGCAATAGCCAAGTCAATCACCTGATCTTAAGCCAATCGAGCATATATTTCACTTGCTGAAGAGAAACTACAGACAGAAAGACCCACGAACAAACAACAGCTGAAGAAAGCTGCAGTAAAGAGCAATGAGCTCCAGGTTTCAGGCATTATCATTCATTTCATTATCTGTAAAAGATTCTCCACTAAATATCAAAAATGAACATTTTAATGATGATTATGTTCATTTGTCCAGCTGTGACTGTGTATAGTACAACTCTGCACTTCAATCACACTGAAAATCCAAACGGATTGTTTCGTTTCAAATCCACTGTGGTGCCATACAGACCCGAAAGTATGAAAATTGTGTCACTGTCCAAATATTTCCGGACCTAACTGTATACAAGTAACTTAGAGTGTATATTAATGTGTGTGTGTGTGTGTGTGTGTGTGTTGTCTCTGGGTCTGGGGGCTGTTAGAGCCGAGCTCAGGGCACTTGGAGCCTGTCCCGCTCCCTGCGGAGAGGTGTGCGCCAGCAAGACGGGAACCAGGGCCTCTGCAGCTGCTCTCCTCTCCAGACACACACACACTCACACACACACACACACACACACACACACACACACACACACACACACACACACACACGACAGTCTAACACAATGTTCATTTCACATCTCTCTCATAACCTTGCCTCTTCATCTCTCCCTCTGTCTCACCCTCCCTTTCTCTTCATCTTTCATAATCAGAGTTAAGAGAGACTCGTCATACTGCCTGACAAACAAGTCAAGAAAAAAATAAAAGTAATACTGGAGATATATATATACATACATACATACATACATATAAAAAATACTGGATTTTTAATTCAGATAAGTAATGCGCAAAAATTACGAAGACCAAACTCACTCATAAATGTTCAAGATGATAGTCTTGTTAAAAGACGACTGAATGTTTTCACAGGTAGGTCAGAGACCAGCCGGTCTGTCTGAGCAGCAGCTGAAAGATGTCTTCATGGTTCTGGCTCATGATAATCAACGCACAATATGAATGATGTAAATAGACACGGTGGAATCTCGTCTCATTATTGAAATACACTGCAGGGACTGATTACAATTTAGCCTGCAAGGTGTGTAGGGTCCAGCCGCAGATCAAAGTAAAGCAAGGAAAAGAAGAAAAGAAGAAAAGGGGAAAATGACAAAACAACTTTAAAACAAAAAAAGGAATGTTGAGAATTCATCTCGACTTTCAGGGTTGGGACTGTGAACTGTCTCTCAGTCGGGTAATTTATCTGAATTAATTTATCTTCTACGTCTGGGTCTCTGACTGTGTGTGTGTGTGTGTGTGTGTGTGTGTGTGTGTGTGTGTGTGTGTGTCGGGTCAGGTGTTGAGTGTCAAAGCGAGTACCAGCACAGCGTAATAGAGACGTGGTGGGAAAGCAGCAGGTCTGACACCAGTGGACTTCATGATAAATGTGCTCTTTGACAAATGGACCCTAGAAATAATCTCATGTAAGTCCTCGTGTCTGTCTCACAAACACACACACACACACACACATTGTGGTTCGATACTGTAGACTGAGAGCAGTAAGAAAGAAGAGACGGACTATATGAAAGAAAAAGAGAGTGGCAGCAGTTTTCTCATTCCTAAACCTTACTTCATGAAATTTCTCTGCTCATCTTCAAAAAAAAAACAAACTGCAGTGAAACAATATCGGAGCCCCTTTCTCCTCCTGACAGCTCGTCCACTTCACGCAGCATCTGACTCCTCCGCCGCCACCGAGCCTCGACAACCAAAAACAAACCGCACATCAAACAGAAAACTGATACAGTACCACGAGGGAAGAAAGGGCCGACAGGTGCCTGTGTGTGCACAGGTGTGTGTGACACAGTGTACGTGTGTGAGGCTGTGTGCAAACGTGCGGGCATGTACGGGTCTGTCGGTGCGATATCCCTCAGCCCTGTCCGTCCGTGCCATCACTCGCACAGGAGACATTAACTGTGGACACATGAGGGTATGTTTGTCCTCGGCAGGCATGTACATGAATACCTTATTGGACCAAAGGTCTTTTTGCCATTTTTCTTCTCTTTCTTCTGTGAGAAAACAAGCTGTTATTATTATGAGTCAAATGGTGGGTAGAGCATTTTGGCACAGGGAAGCAGGGTGCCAGAGAGGAACAGTAATGCTCAAAAAATGAAAATAAGTGGAAAGTTGTCTGGTTTCCTTTCGCCCAATGCTGACTTTATTAGCTGTCTGTATATGTCCATAAATATTTATAAACAGTGTAAAATTGCTGTAAAAGCAGACGAGGGGGGAAAAAACTCCACACCCTGAAAATGACTGGGGCCCAGTCTCAGTCTGGCATTAATCTTAGAGTCATTAAAAATGAGGGGGAAATTATTAGTGACAGGCTTATGGAATTACATCATGCTTAGGGTCAATGGGCCTCCCCCACAAGGAATAATAATGGGAGGACCAGAGGTATCTGTAGCTGTGGGATTGTTGTGGATCCAGCCCTGCCAAGTCTTGAATTGGCTGAAATTGAAATCGGTGTGTTTCACAGCTAACACAGCAACAAAAAAGAAGTCCTGCCTGTGGCCGCAGGACAACTCACCTCGAGAAGCACTGCCTGCGAGTGGTTCACTTCATCACATGGATATTTGTGAGGGGGAGTTTTTGTATGTTTGTGTTTTTTTTTTTTACATCAGGGTTTTATGTGATAAATGATCTGCCCAATAATGGAAAATGTACATTATGGTTCTCGGCAGATAAAGACATTTTAGCCGATAAATAGAACCAATAATAATACAAAGCCAAACTGCTTTAGTCGACTTAATAAGGGCAGCATTTACACACAGTATGCGGTGGTATGCACCTTTAAAGTTAGTTTGCCAGCCGACACAAGACGACACAACTGTAACTTACTATACGTGTTCCACAAGATCTTAACACAATAAATCTTCCATCATCCATCTTTGCCCGCCACATCTGAGCCTTTTTACCCTCAGGGGTCCATAAACTACAGGTTATGAACTTATTTTTAAAAAACTCAAATGTGAAATTATTATCGGAATCGGCAGTGAGAAGCAGGTAATTATCGGTTATCGGTATCGGCTGAAAAAATCCACATCATGCGTCCCTAAAAACAAACACATCCTTTGAATCTGATCTCTAAATGCTCAACCATCTACCCACACTGTTATTGATGTTTTCCACATTGTACTTAAATGCTTCACTTTCATTCACAATGTGCCAAGACCATTTTACGAATGCATTTGTTAATTTCCGATTTTCCATTCATGCTAAATTGTTAGTACTGTCTCCATAGCAACCTGTAACTTTTCAAGCCGATGGGGAAGAATGATTCTCACATGTTCTCCCCGGATTAATCAAGTCTGTGCCTGCACGGACTCAATACAGATTGCTTCATGCATCTTTTGATTTAGGGCACATCTTCTTCCTTTTATATAGTGAGGCTTCAGATTTTAGTGGAGCCAGAGCTCGAGTTGCTTTTGTTGTGTTGAAGTTATTTCTGGTGTCATTCCTTCAAGCATGCCTTGCAAACTTTCATGGAGGATACACCTCCGGTCAAAAGACTGTCACTGCATTGTTTCCCATACGTACTTGAGCAGCCTGCCCAAGTAAACTAAGAGCCGCCAAGGAAGATAAAATTCTCTCTGTGTGCATGTATTGTACACCAAAGCAGGGTCCATCTATCTGCCCGCCTCTGCAGCAGTCACCAGGCCTTCAGGCCGTTAATGTCACTCGGAGAGCGGTGGCACGTGATGCAGGGAACAATGACCCTCTTCAGCAGCGTCTGTTTCCATGCAGCTACAGCCAGGACCTCTCTTCAACACGTGGCTATTAATTGTAATGTACTGTGGCGCAATCTAATAGACACTAATCTTACTGCAGAGGAGAGGACGGACAGAGAGAAACTCAAGGGCAGGGAAAAGAGACAGTCCATCAAATAGAGAGACTGCACTATAGCTACTATGAGTTTGTTGTTCATCAAGCAAAATGTTGAAAGTGACAAACTGTTTCATGTGTAATCTGAATAATGGTATGATCAGTGATAAGAAATTCATGCAAGAGAGCAAACAAGTGTTTAAATCCATGTAAAGTTTAAGGTTTCACCAGCGATAGTATAATTTAGTCCTGAAGGGAGCATACATGTCTGAACCAGATTTCATGAAAATCAAATCTAAGACATATTTCACTCAAAACCGCAATCTCAACGTCTTGGTGGTGGTAGAGGAAAAGTCAGAGGATCACCAAAGTCATAGGGGCGAATCATCTGGGCATCATGAATGTCTGTACAACATTTTGTACCAATCCATCCTGCAGAAGTTACAATATTGGATGGATAGGTGAACACTTTGACCTGCTGGTGGCAGCACATGAAGAGTCAGGGGACAACAAAGGTCTTCAGGATTCGTCCTCTGGGCACCAACAATATCTGATCCAAAGTTCATGGAAATCCACACAGTGCTTGTTTAAATGTTTCAGTCTTGACCAAAGTGGTGGACTGACTGATCAACCAACATAGCCATCCCTACAGCCACAAGAGTAGTGTGGTGCACTAGGTGCACCGACTACAGCAGCGAGCCTACTATATGTAAAAGCTCTTACAAAGAAATTTACGTCACATGGACTCGAGCAGACCCTCCCATGGACACGACAGGTTGTGGAAAGTATGATTTCAGTACAGTCATGGTGATGTACTATAACAACTAACTTCAGGAATGTATCACTCCACAATATTCAAAGGCTCCATCTTAATCTTCCTGCAACCCATCTTTAGGCCCCGGCTGACACCAGCATTGCCTACAGGCCTTGCATGAGCTCTGGTCAAAGTCTCTTTCTCCTCTGAGCCTGCCATTGTTGTGGGGGCTGATAAATATTTACTCTTCCCAGCTTGGCAGGGAAATGAGTGGGAGGGGAGAGGGACCCATTGTGACAGAGGGGTCAGAGACACTGACAAGCCAGCAGGGTCCTTCCTACCCCACTGGCACCTAAAACCCCAATACACTCTTGGCTCTGCACTGGGACAGATCCACTGCCAGCGATGGTTAGAGCCGGGACGTTTGTCTGCGTGGGTGTGTGATGGAGGTGGAGAAACAGAAAAGAGAGGGGATGGGGTAAAAGAGACAGAGACCGGCAGACAGTCAAGAAGACGACCACAGAAAGAGCCATGAAAAAAAGAGAGCGCTTTTGAAAAGGAGAGTGGAGAAGGTTCCCCTTTGAGAGCTGTTTACATGACAGACCACCAGCGGAACTGACGAGACAATAGAGCAAAGAGGATCCACAACACCAGACAATGCTGCCTAAAAGAAAAGAGGCACTAGTGTTATGAATACACACATCCCTGCAGGCTCCATCTCCCTACTTACCCACTTCTCCACAAAGGAAACCCAATAGGTTTTTTTTTTTCCAAGGCAGAACAAAACAGAGCTTTTCAGGGGCAGCCAAATTCAAATTGTCTATGTCAAACCAACAGTATTTGTTTCCTTATGAAATAAAAGAAAACAGAGTTGCTGCTGGTAGAGAGCTGTGGGAAATCCAGTGAAAAGAACATTAGTAAGTCCTCACTCGCCTGAGCTTCAGGGTCAAACTTACAGACCTTATTCAGACCTACCAACCCCCCTAAGTGTCCTCACCATCTCCAACAGAACAATATTAAAGTTCCCAGCTACAAGTCAGTGAGGAGGAAAAGGAAACTTCAATCACAGGCTAAAAAAAATCCATGTGTTTGGATATCTGTTACTGTAGAAACAATATTTCATGTACACACTTACACATACTATACAGCAGGTCAGCCAGGTGTCAAACACAGATGTATAGGCTGGGCTTCCTACTACTGTGATCAAGGCCAGTCTTTCTCTGACAAAACCTCAGCACCTACAACAATAAACAGAGCTCAGATTTGCATTGATCTGAAGCTGCGTGTCCGTGCCTTTCCTTCATTTATCATTTCCTCTCCGGTTCCCTGGTTATAAGATCTGTTTCCCGTCTGGGAAAGACTTGGAAATGAACAGTCGGTTAATTCAAAGCAAACGTTTCTCAGACGAAGGGCTGAATTATACATGAGACTGGTAAAACTACATAGAGTGGATCTATGAGCGAACAGAGAGCAGCAGATACTACACCATACAGAGTGACAGTTAGAGACTTAAGTTTTTACTGACCTCAGTTGGAGGGAGGGTGTTTATGAGCTACACTGTCAAATACAATTTTTACACCAAAATTAGCATCTATATGTGGGTTTTTTGTACGGTTTTGCTCCGTGCTCCGTCGACACCCACCAGCTACGTTTTGAGTGCAGCACGGTGCAGCACCACCGGACAGTTTGAGTAGCAAGACTGAGGACTTCCCGCAGTAATTACAGAATAAAGTGCGATTGCAATTATACATGCATGTTGGATCTGTCTATTTTTTTGGACAAACTTTTGGAGGTCAGGTCAAAGCACTGGACTCTTTTTTATGTTCCTCAAGCTGCTCCTGAGTAGTTTTTCGGCTGTATCAGTGCGCATTGCTAACGCTCGCAGCCAGTGGATCATTAAAGTCAGTTGGATGCATCCACTGGGGACACATAAGTCTATGTAATAGTTGTTGAGATATTTCACACTGGACCAAAGTGACCAAACAAACCAACAGTCCAAAA